>NW_022263811.1:42257-61325 GCF_002021735.2 Oncorhynchus kisutch
ATCTAGCCGGTCTGTCATAATATAATAGATAGAGTAGATCTAGCTGGTCTGTCAAAATATAGTAGAGACAGTAGACATACCTGGTCTCTCATAATGTATTGTAAACAGTAGATCTAGCTGGTCTGTCATAATATAGTAGAGACAGTAGAACTAGCTTGTCTGTCATAATATAATAGAGAGAGTAGATCTCGCTGGTCTGTCATAATATAGTAGAGACAGTAGATCTAGCTGGTCTGTCATATTGTATTGTAAACAGTAGATCTAGCTGGTCTGTCATAATATAATAGAGTCAGTAGATCTAGCTGGTCTGTCATAATATGGTAGAGACAGTAGATCTAGCTGGTCTGTCATTATGTAATAAAGATAGTAGATCTAGCTGGTCTGTCATAATATAGTAGAGAAAGTAGATCTAGCTGGTCTCGCATAATATAATAAAGACAGTATATCTAGCTCGTCTGTCAAAATATAGAATAGGCAGTAGATCTAGCTGATCTGTCATAATATAATATAGACAGTAGATCTGTCTGGTCTGTCGTAATATAGGACTGACAGTAGATCTAACTGGTCTGTAATAATATAATAGAGACAGTAGTTCTAGCTGGTCTGTCATAATATAGTAGAGAATGTAGATCTAGCTGGTCTGTCATAATATAGTAGAGACAGTAGATCTTGCTGGTCTGTCATAATATAATAGATGCAGTAGATATAGCTGGTCTTTCATAATATTGTAGAGAAAGTTGATCTAGCTGGTCTCCCAAATATAATAAAGACAGTATATCTAGCTGGTCAGTCATAATATAGTAGAGAAGGTAGATCTAGCTGGTCTGTTTTAATAAAATAGATACAGTAGATCTAGCTGGTCTGTCATAATATGGTAGAGACAGTTGATCTAGCTGGTCTGTCACAATATAATAGATGCAGTAGATCTTGCTGGTCTGTCATTATATAATAGATAGAGTAGATCTAGCTGGCTGTCATAATATAGAAGACAATGTAGATCTAGTTGGTCTGTCATAATATATAAGAGACAGTAGTTCTAGCCGGTCTGTCATAATATAACAGAGACTGTAGATCTAGCTGGTCTGCCATAATATAGTAGAGACAGTTGATCTAGCTGGTCTGTCATAATATAATAGAGACAGTAGATATAGCTGGTCTGTCATATTATAATAGATACAGTAGATCTAGCTGGTCTGTCATAATATAATAGATACAGTTGATCTAGCTGGTCTGTCATAATATAATAGAGACAGTAGATCTAGCTGGTCTGTCATATTATAATAGATACCGTAGATCTAGCTAGTCTGTCATAATATAGTAGAGACATTAGATCTAGCTGGTCTGTCATAGTATAATAGAGACAGTAGATCTAGCTGGCTGTCATAATATAGAAGACACTGTAGCTCTAGTTGGTCTGTCATAATATATAAGAGACAGTAGATCTAGCCGTTCTGTCATAATATAATAGAGACAGTAGATCTAGCTGGCTGTCATAATATAGAAGACACTGTAGATCTAGTTGGTCTGTCATAATATATAAGAGACAGTAGATCTAGCCGGTCTGTCATAATATAATAGAGACAGTAGATCTGTCTGGTCTGTCGTAATATAGTACTGACAGTTGATCTAACTGGTCTCTAATAATATAATAGAGACAGTAGTTCTAGCTGGTCTGTCATAATATAGTAGAGAATGTAGATCTAGCTGGTCTGCCAAGGTGGCATAGCAGTTCAGACGTCTTTTGTCCTCGTCTTGTCGTGTCCTGTATATATATATATTTACAACTTTTTCACATACATTTTATTTTTATTTTCCATCAACTCATCTTCAAAACACTCTCCTGCAACCCGCCTCACCAATGTATATTTATAAAAAGTATTATTTACCTCAGATCTGTAATCCTCCAAGAAGCTAGCCAGAAACTCCAAGAAGCTAGCCTGAAACTAGCCAGAAGCTAATCCAGAAGCTAGTTCAGAAGCTAGTTAGCTCCTTTACTGGCAAATCGTTTTGTGGTCATCAGCTATCCTTTAGCTCGAAAATCTATCGCCAGTTCTGTACGGCGCAGCGCGGCTCGGAACGGAACATACCGGACCAATTTTTCCCTCCATGTCCCTGGACATTCATACCCGGATCTCACAGCTAGCTAGCTGCTATCCGTGTGACCATCGGAGCTAGCAAGCTCCGTCAATCACTCCTGAGTTCCATCAATCACACCTGGGCTGCAGTCACCTATCCGGACCCGTTTTACTGCCTTCGCGGAGCCCCACCGGGCCTTCACAACTGGACTGCCGACGTTATCTACCCGAAGGAGTTATTCGGCCGGCTCCTCCGTCGCGACGTTACCTGAACGCCCATCTGCGGCCTGCTAACCGTTAGCTGTCTTACCGGCTGCTATCTGAATAGACAATCGGACAATTTTTTTATTATTATTATTATTTTTTTTTTTTTAATTATTTTTTAAATTATTATTATTATATTTTCTTCTTGGGCCTCTATAACTATATCTATTGTTTTTATTTTTGTTGTTGTTGTGTGATTTGGATTAATCCCCTCTACCACACGGAACCCCACTAATCTACTGACCGAACGTAAGGGGTGGCTAACAGACCTCCATCCTATGCTAGCTTGCTACCGATGCCCTGGCTAGCTGTCTAAATCACCAACCAACCTCTCCACTCACCGGACCCTTTTGATCACTCGACTAAGCATGCCTATCCTTAATGTCAATATGTCTTGTCCATTTCTGTTCTGGTTAGTGTTTATTGGCTTATTTCACTGTAGAGCCTCTAGTCCTGCTCACTATACCTTATCCAACCTATTAGTTCCACCACCCACACATGCAATGACATCTCCTGGTTTCAACGATGTTTCTAGAGACAATATCTCTCTCTTCATCACTCAATACCTAGGTTTACCTCCACTGTATTCACATCCTGCCATACATTTGTCTGTACATTATACCTTGATGCTATTTTATCGCCCCCAGAAACCTCCTTTTACTCTATGTTCCAGACGTTCTAGACGACCAATTCTCATAGCTTTTAGCCGTACCCTTATTCTACTCCTCCTATGTTCCTCTGGCGATGTAGAGGTGAATCCAGGCCCTGCAGTGCCTAGCTCCACTCCTATTCCCCAGGCGCTCTCTTTTGACGACTTCTGTAACCGTAATAGCCTTGGTTTCATGCATGTTAACATTAGAAGCCTCCTCCCTAAGTTTGTTCTATTCACTGCTTTAGCACACTCTGCCAACCCGGATGTTCTAGCTGTGTCTGAATCCTGGCTTAGGAAGACCACCAAAAATTCTGAAGTTTTAATTCCAAACTACAACATTTTCAGACAAGATAGAACTGCCAAAGGGGGCGGTGTTGCAATCTACTGCAAAGATAGCCTGCAGAGTTCTGTCCTACTATCCAGGTCTGTACCCAAACAATTTGAACTTCTACTTTTAAAAATCCACCTCTCTAAAAACAAGTCTCTCACCGTTGCCGCCTGCTATAGACCACCCTCTGCCCCCAGCTGTGCTCTGGACACCATATGTGAACTGATTGCCCCCCATCTATCTTCAGAGTTCGTGCTGCTAGGCGACCTAAACTGGAACATGCTTAACACCCCAGCCATCCTACAATCTAAACTTGATGCCCTCAATCTCACACAAATAATCAATGAACCTACCAGGTACCTCCCCAAAACCTTAAACACGGGCACCCTCATAGATATCATCCTAACCAACTTCCCCTCTAAATACACCTCTGCTGTCTTCAACCAAGATCTCAGCGATCACTGCCTCATTGCCTGCATCCGTAATGGGTCAGCGGTCAAACGACCTCCACTCATCACTGTAAAACGCTCCCTGAAACACTTCTGCGAGCAGGCCTTTCTAATCGACCTGGCCGGGGTATCCTGGAAGGATATTGATCTCATCCCGTCAGTAGAGGATGCCTGGATATTTTTTAAAAATGCCTTCCTAACCATCTTAAATAAACATGCCCCATTCAAGAAATTTAGAACCAGGAACAGATATAGCCCTTGGTTCTCCCCAGACCTGACTGCCCTTAACCAACACAAAAACATCCTATGGCGTTCTGCATTAGCATCGAACAGCCCCCGTGATATGCAGCTGTTCAGGGAAGCTAGAAATCATTATACACAGGCAGTTAGAAAAGCCAAGGCTAGCTTTTTCAAGCAGAAATTTGCTTCCTGCAACACTAACTCAAAAAAGTTCTGGGACACTGTAAAGTCCATGGAGAATAAGAACACCTCCTCCCAGCTGCCCACTGCACTGAAGATAGGAAACACTGTCACCACTGATAAATCCACCATAATTGAGAATTTCAATAAGCATTTTTCTACGGCTGGCCATGCTTTCCACCTGGCTACTCCTACCCCGGACAACAGCACTGCACCCCCAACAGCAACTCGCCCAAGCCTTCCCCATTTCTCCTTCTCCCAAATCCATTCAGCTGATGTTCTGAAAGAGCTGCAAAATCTGGACCCCTACAAATCAGCCGGGCTAGACAATCTGGACCCTTTCTTTCTAAAATTATCTGCCGAAATTGTTGCCACCCCTATTACTAGCCTGTTCAACCTCTCTTTCGTGTCGTCTGAGATTCCCAAAGATTGGAAAGCAGCTGCGGTCATCCCCCTCTTCAAAGGGGGGGACACTCTTGACCCAAACTGCTACAGACCTATATCTATCCTACCGTGCCTTTCTAAGGTCTTCGAAAGCCAAGTCAACAAACAGATTACCGACCATTTCGAATCTCACCATACCTTCTCTGCTATGCAATCTGGTTTCAGAGCTGGTCATGGGTGCACCTCAGCCACGCTCAAGGTCCTAAACGATATCTTAACCGCCATCGATAAGAAACATTACTGTGCAGCCGTATTCATTGATCTGGCCAAGGCTTTCGACTCTGTCAATCACCATATCCTCATCGGCAGACTCGACAGCCTTGGTTTCTCAAATGATTGCCTCGCCTGGTTCACCAACTACTTCTCTGATAGAGTTCAGTGTGTCAAGTCGGAGGGTCTGCTGTCCGGACCTCTGGCAGTCTCTATGGGGGTGCCACAGGGTTCAATTCTTGGACCGACTCTCTTCTCTGTATACATCAATGAGGTCGCTCTTGCTGCTGGTGAGTCCCTGATCCACCTCTACGCAGACGACACCATTCTGTATACTTCCGGCCCTTCTTTGGACACTGTGTTAACAACCCTCCAGGCAAGCTTCAATGCCATACAACTCTCCTTCCGTGGCCTCCAATTGCTCTTAAATACAAGTAAAACTAAATGCATGCTCTTCAACCGATCGCTACCTGCACCTACCCGCCTGTCCAACATCACTACTCTGGACGGCTCTGACTTAGAATACGTGGACAACTACAAATACTTAGGTGTCTGGTTAGACTGTAAACTCTCCTTCCAGACCCATATCAAACATCTCCAATCCAAAGTTAAATCTAGAATTGGCTTCCTATTTCGCAACAAAGCATCCTTCACTCATGCTGCCAAACATACCCTTGTAAAACTGACCATCCTACCAATCCTCGACTTTGGCGATGTCATTTACAAAATAGCCTCCAATACCCTACTCAACAAATTGGATGCAGTCTATCACAGTGCAATCCGTTTTATCACCAAAGCCCCATATACTACCCACCATTGCGACCTGTACGCTCTCGTTGGCTGGCCCTCGCTTCATACTCGTCGCCAAACCCACTGGCTCCATGTCATCTACAAGACCCTGCTAGGTAAAGTCCCCCCTTATCTCAGCTCGCTGGTCACCATAGCATCTCCCACCTGTAGCACACGCTCCAGCAGGTATATCTCTCTAGTCACCCCCAAGACCAATTCTTTCTTTGGCCGCCTCTCCTTCCAGTTCTCTGCTGCCAATGACTGGAACGAACTACAAAAATCTCTGAAACTGGAAACACTTATCTCCCTCACTAGCTTTAAGCACCAACTGTCAGAGCAGCTCACAGATTACTGCACCTGTACATAGCCCACCTAAAATTTAGCCCAAACAACTACCTCTTTCCCAACTGTATTTAATTTTTATTTATTTATTTATTTTGCTCCTTTGCACCCCATTATTTTTTTATTTCTACTTTGCACATTCTTCCATTGCAAAACTACCATTCCAGTATTTTACTTGCTATATTGTATTTACTTTGCCATCATGGCCTTTTTTGCCTTTACCTCCCTTCTCACCTCATTTGCTCACATTGTATATAGACTTGTTTATACTGCATTATTGACTGTATGTTTGTTTTTACTCCATGTGTAACTCTGTGTCGTTTTATCTGTCGAACTGCTTTGCTTTATCTTGGCCAGGTCGCAATTGTAAATGAGAACTTGTTCTCAACTTGCCTACCTGGTTAAATAAAGGTAAAATAAATAAATAAATAAAAATAATATAGTAGAGACAGTAGATCTAGCCGGACTGTCAAAATATAATAGATACAGTAGATATAGCTGGTCTTTCATAATATTGTAGAGAAAGTTGATCTAGCTGGTCTCGCATAATATAATAAAGACAGTATATCTAGCTGGTCATTCATAATATAGTAGAGAAGGTAGATCTAGCTGGTCTGTTTTAATAAAATAGATACAGTAGATCTAGCTGATCTGTCATAATATGGTAGAGACAGTTGATCTAGCTGGTCTGTCACAATATAATAGATGAAGTAGATCTTGCTGGTATGTCATAGTATAATAGAGACAGTAGATCTAGCTGGCTGTCATAATATAGAAGACACTGTAGATCTAGTTGGTCTGTCATAATATATAAGAGACAGTAGATCTAGCCGGTCTGTCATAATATAATAGATAGAGTAGATCTAGCTGGTCTGTCAAAATATAGTAGAGACAGTAGACATACCTGGTCTCTCATAATGTATTGTAAACAGTAGATCTAGCTGGTCTGTCATAATATAGTAGAGACAGTAGAACTAGCTTGTCTGTCATAATATAATAGAGAGAGTAGATCTCGCTGGTCTGTCATAATATAGTAGAGACAGTAGATCTAGCTGGTCTGTCATATTGTATTGTAAACAGTAGATCTAGCTGGTCTGTCATAATATAATAGAGTCAGTAGATCTAGCTGGTCTGTCATAATATGGTAGAGACAGTTGATCTAGCTGGTCTGTCACAATATAATAGAGACAGTAGATCTAGCTGGTCTGTCAAAATATAGTAGAGACAGTAGATCTAGCTGGTCTGCCATAATATAGTAGGGACTGTAGATCTAGCTGGTCTGTCATAATATAATAGCGACAGTAGATCTAGCTGGTCTGTCATTATGTAATAAAGATAGTAGATCTAGCTGGTCTGTCATAATATAGTAGAGAAAGTAGATCTAGCTGGTCTCGCATAATATAATAAAGACAGTATATCTAGCTCGTCTGTCAAAATATAGTATAGGCAGTAGATCTAGCTGATCTGTCATAATATAATATAGACAGTAGATCTGTCTGGTCTGTCGTAATATAGGACTGACAGTAGATCTAACTGGTCTGTAATAATATAATAGAGACAGTAGTTCTAGCTGGTCTGTCATAATATAGTAGAGAATGTAGATCTAGCTGGTCTGTCATAATATAGTAGAGACAGTAGATCTTGCTGGTCTGTCATAATATAATAGATGCAGTAGATATAGCTGGTCTTTCATAATATTGTAGAGAAAGTTGATCTAGCTGGTCTCCCAAATATAATAAAGACAGTATATCTAGCTGGTCAGTCATAATATAGTAGAGAAGGTAGATCTAGCTGGTCTGTTTTAATAAAATAGATACAGTAGATCTAGCTGGTCTGTCATAATATGGTAGAGACAGTTGATCTAGCTGGTCTGTCACAATATAATAGATGCAGTAGATCTTGCTGGTCTGTCATTATATAATAGATAGAGTAGATCTAGCTGGCTGTCATAATATAGAAGACAATGTAGATCTAGTTGGTCTGTCATAATATATAAGAGACAGTAGTTCTAGCCGGTCTGTCATAATATAATAGAGACTGTAGATCTAGCTGGTCTGCCATAATATAGTAGAGACAGTTGATCTAGCTGGTCTGTCATAATATAATAGAGACAGTAGATATAGCTGGTCTGTCATATTATAATAGATACAGTAGATCTAGCTGGTCTGTCATAATATAATAGATACAGTTGATCTAGCTGGTCTGTCATAATATAATAGAGACAGTAGATCTAGCTGGTCTGTCATATTATAATAGATACCGTAGATCTAGCTAGTCTGTCATAATATAGTAGAGACATTAGATCTAGCTGGTCTGTCATAGTATAATAGAGACAGTAGATCTAGCTGGCTGTCATAATATAGAAGACACTGTAGCTCTAGTTGGTCTGTCATAATATATAAGAGACAGTAGATCTAGCCGTTCTGTCATAATATAATAGAGACAGTAGATCTAGCTGGCTGTCATAATATAGAAGACACTGTAGATCTAGTTGGTCTGTCATAATATATAAGAGACAGTAGATCTAGCCGGTCTGTCATAATATAATAGAGACAGTAGATCTGTCTGGTCTGTCGTAATATAGTACTGACAGTTGATCTAACTGGTCTCTAATAATATAATAGAGACAGTAGTTCTAGCTGGTCTGTCATAATATAGTAGAGAATGTAGATCTAGCTGGTCTGTCATAATATAGTAGAGACAGTAGATCTAGCTGGACTGTCAAAATATAATAGATACAGTAGATATAGCTGGTCTTTCATAATATTGTAGAGAAAGTTGATCTAGCTGGTCTCGCATAATATAATAAAGACAGTATATCTAGCTGGTCATTCATAATATAGTAGAGAAGGTAGATCTAGCTGGTCTGTTTTAATAAAATAGATACAGTAGATCTAGCTGATCTGTCATAATATGGTAGAGACAGTTGATCTAGCTGGTCTGTCACAATATAATAGATGAAGTAGATCTTGCTGGTATGTCATAGTATAATAGAGACAGTAGATCTAGCTGGCTGTCATAATATAGAAGACACTGTAGATCTAGTTGGTCTGTCATAATATATAAGAGACAGTAGATCTAGCCGGTCTGTCATAATATAATAGATAGAGTAGATCTAGCTGGTCTGTCAAAATATAGTAGAGACAGTAGACATACCTGGTCTCTCATAATGTATTGTAAACAGTAGATCTAGCTGGTCTGTCATAATATAGTAGAGACAGTAGAACTAGCTTGTCTGTCATAATATAATAGAGACAATAGATCTAGCTGGTCTGTCATAATATAGTAGAGACAGTAGATCTAGCTGGTCTGTCATAATATAATAGAGACATTAGATCAAGTTGGCCTGTCATAATATAATAGATACAGTAGATCTAGCTGGTCTGTCATAATATAATAGATACATTAGATCTAGCTGGTCTGTCATAATATAATAGAGAGAGTAGATCTCGCTGGTCTGTCATAATATAGTAGAGACAGTAGACATAGCTGGTCTGTCATATTGTATTGTAAACAGTAGATCTAGCTGGTCTGTCATAATATAATAGAGACAGTAGATCTAGCTGGTCTGTCATAATATGGTAGAGACAGTTGATCTAGCTGGTCTGTCACAATATAATAGATACAGTAGATCTAGCTGGTCTGTCAAAATATAGTAGAGACAGTGATCTAGCTGGTCTGCCATAATATAGTAGGGACTGTAGATCTAGCTGGTCTGTCATAATATAATAGAGACAGTAGATCTAGCTGGTCTGTCATTATGTAATAAAGATAGTAGATCTAGCTGGTCTGTCATAATATAGTAGAGAAAGTAGATCTAGCTGGTCTCGCATAATATAATAAAGACAGTATATCTAGCTCGTCTGTCAACATATAGTATAGGCAGTAGATCTAGCTGGTCTGTCATAATATAATATAGACAGTAGATCTGTCTGGTCTGTCATAATATAGGACTGACAGTAGATCTAACTGGTCGATAATAATATAATAGAGACAGTAGTTCTAGCTGGTCTGTCATAATATAGTAGAGAATGTAGATCTAGCTGGTCTGTCATAATATAGTAGAGACAGTAGATCTAGCTGGTCTGTCATAATATAATAGATGCAGTAGATATAGCTGGTCAGTCATAATATAGTAGAGAAGGTAGATCTAGCTGGTCTGTTTTAATAAAATAGATACAGTAGATCTAGCTGGTCTGTCATAATATGGTAGAGACAGTAGATCTAGCTGGTCTGTCATTATGTAATAAAGATAGTAGATCTAGCTGGTCTGTCATAATATAGTAGAGAAAGTAGATCTAGCTGGTCTCGCATAATATAATAAAGACAGTATATCTAGCTCGTCTGTCAAAATATAGTATAGGCAGTAGATCTAGCTGGTCTGTCATAATATAATATAGACAGTAGATCTGTCTGGTCTGTCATAATATAGGACTGACAGTAGATCTAACTGGTCTGTAATAATATAATAGAGACAGTAGTTCTAGCTGGTCTGTCATAATATAGTAGAGAATGTAGATCTAGCTGGTCTGTCATAATATTGTAGAGAAAGTTGATCTAGCTGGTCTCCCAAATATAATAAAGACAGTATATCTAGCTGGTCAGTCATAATATAGTAGAGAAGGTAGATCTAGCTGGTCTGTTTTAATAAAATAGATACAGTAGATCTAGCTGATCTGTCATAATATGGTAGAGACAGTTGATCTAGCTGGTCTGTCACAATATAATAGATGAAGTAGATCTTGCTGGTATGTCATAGTATAATAGAGACAGTAGATCTAGCTGGCTGTCATAATATAGAAGACACTGTAGATCTAGTTGGTCTGTCATAATATATAAGAGACAGTAGATCTAGCCGGTCTGTCATAATATAATAGATAGAGTAGATCTAGCTGGTCTGTCAAAATATAGTAGAGACAGTAGACATACCTGGTCTCTCATAATGTATTGTAAACAGTAGATCTAGCTGGTCTGTCATAATATGGTAGAGACAGTTGATCTAGCTGGTCTGTCACAATATAATAGATGCAGTAGATCTTGCTGGTCTGTCATTATATAATAGATAGAGTAGATCTAGCTGGCTGTCATAATATAGAAGACAATGTAGATCTAGTTGGTCTGTCATAATATATAAGAGACAGTAGATCTAGCTGGTCTGTCAAAATATAGTAGAGACAGTAGACATACCTGGTCTGTCATAATGTATTGTAAACAGTAGATCTAGCTGGTCTGTCATAATATAGTAGAGACAGTAGAACTAGCTTGTCTGTCATAATATAATAGAGACAGTAGATCTAGCTGGTCTGTCATAATATAGTAGAGACAGTAGATCTAGCTGGTCTGTCAAAATATAATAGAGACAGTAGATCTAGCTGGTCTGGCATAATATAATAGATACAGTAAATCTAGCTGGTCTCTCATAACATAATAGAGAAAGTAGATATTGCTGGTCTGTCATAATATAGTAGAGACAGCAGATCTAGCTGCTCTTTCATAATATAGTAGAGAAGGTAGATCTAGCTGTTCTCGCATAATATAATAAAGACAGTATATCTAGCTCGTCTGTCAAAATATGGTATAGGCAGTAGATCTAGCTTGTCTTTCGTAATACAATATAGACAGATCTGTCTGGTCTGTCGTAATATAGTACAGACATTAGATCTAACTGGTCTGTAATAATATAATAGAGACAGTAGTTCTAGCTTGTCTGTCATAATATATTAGAGAATGTAGATCTAGCTGGTCTGTCATAATATAGTAGAGACAGTAGATCAAGCTGGTCTGTCATAATATAATAGATACAGTAGATATAGCTTGTCTTTCATAGTAGAGTAGAGACTATAGATCTAGCTTTTCTGTCATAATATTGTAGAGACAGTAGATCTAGCTGGCTGTCATAATATAGAAGACACTGTAGATCTAGTTGGTCTGTCATAATATATTAGAGACAGTAGAACTAGCCGGTCTGTCATAATATAATAGATACAGTAGATCTAGCTGGTCTGTTAAAATATAGTAGAGACAGTAGACATAGCTGGTCTGTCATAATGTATTGTAAACAGTAGATCTAGCTGGTCTGAAATAATATAGTAGAGACAGTAGATCTAGCTTGTCTGTCATAATATAATAGAGAGAGTAGATCTCGCTGGTCTGTCATAATATACAAGAGACAGTAGATCTAGATGGTCTGTCATAATATAATAGCGATAGTAGATCTAGCTGGTCCGTCATAATATAGTAGAGACAGTATATCTTGCTGGTCTCTCATAATATAATAGAGACAGTAGATCTTGCTTTTCTGTCATAGTATAATAGATAGAGTAGATCTTGCTGTTCTGTCATAGTATAATAGAGACAGTAGATCTAGCTGGTCTGTCATAATATAGTAGAGACAGTAGATCTAGCTGGTCTGTCATAATATAGTAGAGACAGTAGATCTAGCTGGTCTGTCATAATATAATAGATAGATTAGATCTTGCTGGTCTGTCATAATATAATAGAGACAGTAGATCTAGCTGGTCTGTCATAATATAATATAGACAGTAGATCTAGCTGGTCTGTCATAATATAATAGATACAGTAGATCTAGCTGGTCTATCATAATATAACAGAGAGAGTAGATCTCGCTGGTCTGTCATAATATAATAGCGATAGTAGATCTAGCTGGTCCGTCATAATATAATAGATACAGTAGATCTAGCAGGTCTGTCATAATATAATAGAGACAGTAGATCTAGCTGATCTTTCATAATATAGTAGAGAAGGTAGATCTAGCTGGTCTGTCATAATAGAATAGATAGAATAGATGTTGCTGGTCTGACATAATATAATAGAGACAGTAGATCTAGCTGGTCTGTACTAATACAATAGAGACAGTAGATCTACCTGGTCTATCATAATATAGTAGAGACAGTAGATCTAGTTGGTCTGTCATAATATAATAGATACAGTAGAAATAGCTGGTCTGTCATAATATAATAGATACAGTAGATATAGCTGGTCTGTCATAGTATAATAGGGATAGTAGATCTAACTGGTCTGTCATAATATAGAAGAGACTGTAGATCTAGCTTTTCTGTCATAATATTGTAGAGACAGTAGATCTAGCTGGCTGTCATAATATAGAAGACACTGTAGATCTAGTTGGTCTGTCATAATATATTAGAGACAGTAGAACTAGCCGGTCTGTCATAATATAGAAGAGATAGTAGATCTAGCTGCTCTTTCATAATATAGTAGAGAAGGTAGATATAGCTGGTCTGTCATAATATAATAGAGACAGTAGATCTAGCTGGTCTTTCATAATTTAGTAGAGAAAGCAGATCTAGCTGGTCTCGCATAATATAATAAAGACAGTATATCTAGCTCGTCTGTCAAAATATATTAGAGGCAGTAGATCTAGCTGGTCTGTCGTCTTATAATAGAGACAGTAGATCTGGCTGGTCTGTTGTAATATAGTACAGACAGTAGATCTAGCTGGTCTGTCATAATTTAGTAGAGACAGTATATCTAACTGGTCTGTCATAATATAGTAGAGACAGTAGATCTAGCTGGTCTGTCATAATATAGAAGAAAGAGATAGTAGGTCTAGCTGCTCTTTCATAATATAGTAGAGAAGGTAGATTTAGCTGGTCTGTCATAATATAATAGAGACAGTAGATCTAGCTAGTCTGTCATAATATAATAGATACAGTATATCTAGCTGGTCTGGCATAATATAATAGAGACAGTAGATCTAGCTGGTCAGTCATAATATTGTAGAGACAGTAGATCTAGCTGGTCTCTCATAATATTATAGGAACATTAGGTCTTGCTGGTCTGTCACAATATGTTAGAGACAGTAGTATAACTATCGGCCTATATCGAGTCTTCCATTCCTCTCAAAAATTTTAGAGAAGGCTGTTGTGCAGCAACTCACTGCCTTCCTGAAGACAAACAATGTATACGAAATGCTTCAGTCTGGTTTTAGACCCCATCATAGCACTGAGACGGCACTTGTGAAGGTGGTAAATGACATTTTAATGGCATCGGACCGAGGCTCTGCATCTGTCCTCGTGCTCCCAGACCTTAGTGCTGCTTTTGATACCATCGATCACCACATTCTTTTGTAGAGATTGGAAACCCAAATTGGTCTACACGGACATGTTCTGGCCTGGTTTAGATCTTATTTGTCGGAAAGATATCAGTTTGTCTCTGTGAATGGTTTGTCCTCTGACAAATCAACTGTAAATTTCGGTATTCCTCAAGGTTCCGTTTTAGGACCACTATTGTTTTCACTATATATGTTACCTCTTGGGGATGTTATTCGAAAACATAATGTTAACTTTCACTGCTATGCAGATGACACAAATCAAATCAAATCAAATGTATTTATATAGCCCTTCGTACATCAGCTGATATCTCAAAGTGCTGTACAGAAACCCAGCCTAAAACCCCAATTAGCAAGCAATGCAGGTGTAGAAGCACGGTGGCTAGGAAAAACTCCCTAGAAAGGCCAATACCTAGGAAGAAACCTAGAGAGGAACCAGGCTATGTGGGGTGGCCAGTCCTCTTCTGGCTGTGCCGGGTGGAGATTATAACAGAACATGGCCAAGATGTTCAAATGTTCATAAATGACCAGCATGGTCGAATAATAATAAGGCAAACAGTTGAAACTGGAGCAGCAGCACAGTCAGGTGGAAGTTGAAACTGGAGCAGCAGCATGGCCAGGTGGACTGGGGACAGCAAGGAGTCATCATGTCAGGTAGTGCTGGGGCATGGTCCTAGGGCTCAGGTCAGTTGAAACTGGAACAGCAGCATGGCCAGGTGGACTGGGGACAGCAAGGAGTCATCATGTCAGGTAGTCCTGGGGCATGGTCCTAGGGCTCAGGTCCTCCGAGAGAGAGAAAGAAAGAGAGAAGGAGAGAATTAGAGAACGCACACTTAGATTCACACAGGACACCGAATAGGACAGGAGAAGTACTCCAGATATAACAAACTGACCCCAGCCCCCCGACACATAAACTACTGCAGCATAAATACTGGAGGCTGAGACAGGAGGGGTCAGGAGACACTGTGGCCCCATCCGAGGAACCCCCCGGACAGGGCCAAACAGGAAGGATATAACCCCACCCACTTTGCCAAAGCACAGCCCCCACACCACTAGAGGGATTTCTTCAACCACCAACTTACCATCCTGAGACAAGGCTGAGTATAGCCCACAAAGATCTCCGCCACAGGCACAACCCAAGGGGGGGGGCGCCAACCCAGACAGGATGACCACAACAGTGAATCAACCCACTCAGGTGACGCACCCCCTCCAGGGACGGCATGAGAGAGCCCCAGCAAGCCAGTGACTCAGCCCCTGTAATAGGGTTAGAGGCAGAGAATCCCAGTGGAAAGAGGGGAACCGGCCAGGCAGAGACAGCAAGGGCGGTTCGTTGCTCCAGAGCCTTTCCGTTCACCTTCCCACTCCTGGGCCAGACTACACTCAATCATATGACCCACTGAAGAGATGAGTCTTCAGTAAAGACTTAAAGGTTGAGACCGAGTTTGCGTCTCTGACATGGGTAGGCAGACCGTTCCATAAAAATGGAGCTCTATAGGAGAAAGCCCTGCCTCCAGCTGTTTGCTTAGAAATTCTAGGGACAATTAGGAGGCCTGCGTCTTGTGACCGTAGCGTACGTGTAGGTATGTACGGCAGGACCAAATCAGAGAGATAGGTAGGAGCAAGCCCATGTAATGCTTTGTAGGTTAGCAGTAAAACCTTGAAATCAGCCCTTGCTTTGACAGGAAGCCAGTGTAGAGAGGCTAGCACTGGAGTAATATGATCAAATTTTTTGGTTCTAGTCAGGATTCTAGCAGCCGTATTTAGCACTAACTGAAGTTTATTTAGTGCTTTATCCGGGTAGCCGGAAAATAGAGCATTGCAGTAGTCTAACCTAGAAGTGACAAAAGCATGGATTAATTTTTCTGCATCATTTTTGGACAGAAAGTTTCTGATTTTTGCAATGTTACGTAGATGGAAAAAAAGCTGTCCTCGAAATGGTCTTGATATGTTCTTCAAAAGAGAGATCAGGGTCCAGAGTAACGCCGAGGTCCTTCACAGTTTTATTTGAGACGACTGTACAACCATTAAGATTAATTGTCAGATTCAACAGAAGATCTCTTTGTTTCTTGGGACCTAGAACAAGCATCTCTGTTTTGTCCGAGTTTAATAGTAGAAAGTTTGTAGCCATCTACTTCCTTATGTCTGAAACACATGCTTCTAGCGAGGGCAATTTTGGGGCTTCACCATGTTTCATTGAAATGTACAGCTGTGTGTCATCCGCATAGCAGTGAAAGTTTACATTATGTTTTCGAATAACATCCCCAAGAGGTAAAATATATAGTGAAAACAATAGTGGTCCTAAAACGGAACCTTGAGGAACACCGAAATTTACAGTTGATTTGTCAGAGGACAAACCATTCACAGAGACAAACTGATATCTTTCCGACAGATAAGATCTAAACCAGGCCAGAACATGTCCGTGTTGACCAATTTGGGTTTCCAATCTCTCCAAAAGAATGTGGTGATCGATGGTATCAAAAGCAGCACTAAGGTCTAGGAGCACGAGGACAGATGCAGAGCCTCGGTCCGATGCCATTAAAATGTCATTTACCACCTTCACAAGTGCCGTCTCAGTGCTATGATGGGGTCTAAAACCAGACTGAAGCATTTCGTATACATTGTTTGTCTTCAGGAAGGCAGTGAGTTGCTGCGCAACAGCCTTCTCTAAAATTTTTGAGAGGAATGGAAGATTCGATATAGGCCGATAGTTTTTTATATTTTCTGGGTCAAGGTTTGGCTTTTTCAAGAGAGGCTTTATTACTGCCACTTTTAGTGAGTTTGGTACACATCCAGTGGATAGAGAGCCGTTTATTATGTTCAACATAGGAGGGCCAAGCACAGGAAGCAGCTCTTTCAGTAGTTTAGTTGGAATAGGGTCCAGTATGCAGCTTGAAGGTTTAGAGGCCATGATTATTTTCATCATTGTGTCAAGAATATAGTACTAAAACACTTGAGCGGCTCTCTTGATCCTAGGTCCTGGCAGAGTTGTGCAGACTCAGGACAACTGAGGTTTGGAGGAATACGCAGGTTTAAAGAGGAGTCCGTAATTTGCTTTCTAATAATCATAATCTTTTCCTCAAAGAAGTTCATGAATTTATCACTGCTAAAGTGAAAGTCATCCTCTCTTGGGGAATGCTGCTTTTTAGTTAGCTTTGCGACAGTATTAAAAAGGAATTTCGGATTGTTCTTATTTTCCTCAATTAAGTTAGAAAAATAGGATGATCGAGCAGCAGTAAGGGCTCTACGGTACTGCACGGTACCGTCCTTCCAAGCTAGTCGGAAGACTTCCAGTTTGGTGTGGCGCCATTTCCGTTCCAATTTTCTGGAAGCTTGCTTCAGAGCTCGGGTATTTTCTGTGTACCAGGGAGCTAGTTTCTTATGAGACATTTTTTTAGTTTTTAGGGGTGCAACTGCATCTAGGGTATTGCGCAAGGTTAGATTGAGATCCTCAGTTAGGTGGTTAACTGATTTTTGTCCTCTGGCGTCCTTGGGTAGGCAGAGGGAGTCTGGAAGGGCATCAAGGAATCTTTGTGTTGTCTGTGAATTTATAGCACGACTTTTGATGTTCCTTGGTTGGGGTCTAAGCAGATTATTTGTTGCAATTGCAAACGTAATAAAATGGTGGTCCGATAGTCCAGGATTATGAGGAAAAACATTAAGATCCACCACATTTATTCCATGGGACAAAACTAGGTCCAGCGTATGACTGTGACAGTGAGTGGGTCCAGAGACATGTTGGACAAAACCCACTGAGTCGATGATGTCTCCGAAAGCCTTTTGGAGTGGGTCTGTGGACTTTTCCATGTGAATATTAAAGTCACCAAAGATTAGAATATTATCTGCTATGACTACAAGGTCCGATAGGAATTCAGGGAACTCAGTGAGAAACGCTGTATATGGCCCAGGAGGCCTGTAAACAGTAGCTATAAAAAGTGATTGAGTAGGCTGCATAGATTTCATGACTAGAAGCTCAAAAGACGAAAATGTCATTTTTTTTTTGTAAATTGAAATTTGCTATCGTAAATGTTAGCAACACCTCCGCCTTTGCGGGATGCACGGGGGATATGGTCACTAGTGTAGCCAGGAGGTGAGGCCTCATTTAAAACAGTAAATTCATCAGGCTTAAGCCATGTTTCAGTCAGGCCAATCACATCAAGATTATGATCAGTGATTAGTTCATTGACTATAATTGCCTTTGAAGTAAGGGATCTAACATTAAGTAGCCCTATTTTGAGATGTGAGGTATCATGATCTCTTTCAGTAATGACAGGAATGGAGGTGGTCTTTATCCTAGTGAGATTGCTAAGGCGAACACCGCCATGTTTAGTTTTGCCCAACCTAGGTCGAGGCACAGACACGGTCTCAATGGTGATAGCTGAGCTGACTACACTGACTGTGCTAATGGCAGACTCCACTATGCTGGCAGGCTGGCTAACAGCCTGCTGCCTGGCCTGCACCCTATTTCATTGTGGAGCTAGAGGAGTTAGAGCCCTGTCTATGTTGGTAGATAAGATGAGAGCACCCCTCCAGCTAGGATGGAGTCCGTCACTCCTCAGCAGGTCAGGCTTGGTCCTGTTTGTGGGTGAGTCCCAGAAAGAGGGCCAATTATCTACAAATTCTAACTTTTGGGAGGGGCAGAAAACAGTTTTCAACCAGCGATTGAGTTGTGAGACTCTGCTGTAGAGCTCATCACTCCCCCTAATTGGGAGGGGGCCAGAGACAATTACTCGATGCCGACACATCTTTCTAGCTGATATGCACGCAGAAGCTATGTTGCGCTTGGTGATTTCTGACTGTTTCATCCTAACATCGTTGGTGCCGACGTGGATAACAATATCTCTATACTCTCTACACTCGCCAGTTTTAGCTTTAGCCAGCACCATCTTCAGATTAGCCTTAACGTCGGTAGCCCTGCCCCCGGGTAAAACAGTGTATGATCGCTGGATGATTCGCTTTAAGTCTAATACTGGAGTATGGAGTCGCAATGACTAGAGTTTTTTCAATTT
>NW_022263812.1:0-41971 GCF_002021735.2 Oncorhynchus kisutch
AAATGAACATTGTGGACAGTTTTCAGCAAGTTGAAACATTGAAATACAGAAAAAACTTTTTTTCCATAAACAAGCTCTAAATCACGTCTGATGCACTCTGGATATCCATTTTTGCTGTGCTGTCTATTTGAGATGAAATGAACATTGTGGACAGTTTTCAGCAAGTTGAAACATTGAAATACAGAAAACTTTTTTCCATAAACAAGCTCTAATCATGTTTGATGCACTCTGGATATCCAATTTTTGCTGTGCTGTCATTTTGAGATGAAATGAACATTGTGGACAGTTTTCAGCAAGTTTAAACATTGAAATACAGAAAAACTTTTTTTCCATAAACAAGCTCTACTCATCTCTATTTGAGATAAATAACATTGTGGACATTCAGCAAGTTGAAATAAGTTTTTATACTCTGGATATCCAATTTTTGCTGTGCTGTCTATTTGAGATTAAATGAACATTGTGGACAGTTTTCAGCAAGTTGAAACATTGAAATACAGAAAAAACTTGTTTTCCATAAACAAGCTCTAAATCATGTTTGATGCACTCTGGATATCCAATTTTTGCTGTGCTGTATTTGAGATTAAATGAACATTGTGGACAGTTTTCAGCAAGTTCAGAAAGTTAAACATTGAAATACAGAAAAAACTTGTTTTCCATGAACAAGCTCCTGAATCATGTTTGATGCACTCTGGATGTCCAATTTTTGCTGTGCTGTCCATTTGAGATGAAATTAACATTGTGGACAGTTTTCAGCAAGTTGAAACATTGAAATACAGAAAAACTTTTTTTTCCATAAACAAGCTCTAAATCACGTTTGATGCACTCTGGATATCCAATTTTTGCTGTGCTGTCTATTTGAGATGAAATGAACATTGTGGACAGTTTTCAGCAAGTTGAAACATTGAAATACAGAAAAACTTGTTTTTCCATAAACAAGCTCTAAATCATGTTTGATGCACTCTGGATATCCAATTTTTGCTGTGCTGTCTATTTGAGATGAAATGAACATTGTGGACAGTTTTCAGCAAGTTCAGAAGATTAAACATTGAAATACAGAAAAACTTTTTTTCCATGAACAAGCTCCTGAATCATGTTTGATGCACTCTGGATGTCCAATTTTTGCTGTGCTGTCCATTTGAGATGAAATGAACATTGTGGACAGTTTTCAGCAAGTTGAAACATTGAAATACAGAAAAACTTGTTTTCCATAAACAAGCTCTAAATCATGTTTGATGCACTCTGGATATCCAATTTTTGCTGTGCTGTCTATTTGAGATGAAATGAACATTGTGGACAGTTTTCAGCAAGTTGAAACATTGAAATACAGAAAAAACCTTTTTTTCCATAACAAGCTCTAAATCACGTTTGATGCACTCTGGATCCAATTTTTGCTGTGCTGTCTATTTGAGATGAAATGAACATTGTGGACAGTTTTCAGCAAGTTCAGAAAGATTAAACATTGAAATACAGAAAAACTTTTTTCCATGAACAAGCTCCTGAATCATGTTTGATGCACTCTGGATGTCCAATTTTTGCTGTGCTGTCCATTTGAGATGAAATGAACATTGTGGACAGTTTTCAGCATTGAAACATTGAAATACAGAAAAAACTGTTTTTCCATAACAAGCTCTAAATCATGTTTGATGCACTCTGGATATCCAATTTTTGCTGTGCTGTCTATTTGAGATGAAATGAACATTGTGGACAGTTTTCAGCAAGTTGAAACATTGAATACAGAAAAACTTTTTTCCATAAACAAGCTCTAAATCACGTTTGATGCACTCTGGATATCCAATTTTTGCTGTGCTGTCTATTTGAGATGAAATGAACATTGTGGACAGTTTTCAGCAAGTTAAACATTGAAATACAGAAAAACTTTTTTTCATAAACAAGCTCTAATCATCTCTATTTGAGATAAATAAACATTGTGGACAGTCTTCACAAGTTCAGAAAGTTTAATACTCTGGATATCCAATTTTTGCTGTGCTGTCTATTTGAGATGAAATGAACATTGTGGACAGTTTTCAGCAAGTTGAAACATTGAAATACAGAAAAAACTTGTTTTCCATAAACAAGCTCTAAATCACGTTTGATGCACTCTGGATATCCAATTTTTGCTGTGCTGTATTTGAGATGAAATGAACATTGTGGACAGTTTTCAGCAAGTTCAGAAAGTTAAACATTGAAATACAGAAAAAACTTTTTTCCATGAACAAGCTCCTGAATCATGTTTGATGCACTCTGGATGTCCAATTTTTGCTGTGCTGTCCATTTGAGATGAAATGAACATTGTGGACAGTTTTCAGCAAGTTGAAACATTGAAATACAGAAAAAACTTTTTTTCCATAAACAAGCTCTAAATCATGTTTGATGCACTCTGGATATCCAATTTTTGCTGTGCTGTCTATTTGAGATGAAATGAACATTGTGGACAGTTTTCAGCAAATTGAAATACAAAAAAAACTTGTTTTCCATAAACAAGCTCTAAATCATGTTTGATGCACTCTGGATATCCAATTTTTGCTGTGCTGTCTATTTGAGATGAAATGAACATTGTGGACAGTTTTCAGCAAGTTCAGAAAGATTAAACATTGAAATACAGAAAAAACTTTTTTTCCATGAACAAGCTCCTGAATCATGTTTGATGCACTCTGGATGTCCAATTTTTGCTGTGCTGTCCATTTGAGATGAAATGAACATTGTGGACAGTTTTCAGCAAGTTGAAACATTGAAATACAGAAAAAACTTTTTTCCATAAACAAGCTCTAAATCATGTTTGATGCACTCTGGATATCCAATTTTTGCTGTGCTGTCTATTTGAGATGAAATGAACATTGTGGACAGTTTTCAGCAAGTTGAAACATTGAAATACAGAAAAAACTTTTTTTCCATAAACAAGCTCTAAATCACGTTTGATGCACTCTGGATATCCAATTTTTGCTGTGCTGTCTATTTGAGATGAAATGAACATTTGGACAGTTTTCAGCAAGTTCAGAAAGATTAAACATTGAAATACAGAAAAAACTTTTTTTCCATGAACAAGCTCCTGAATCATGTTTGATGCACTCTGGATGTCCAATTTTTGCTGTGCTGTCCATTTGAGATGAAATAACATTGTGGACAGTTTTCAGCAAGTTGAAACATTGAAATACAGAAAAACTTTTTTTCCATAAACAAGCTCTAAATCACGTTTGATGCACTCTGGATATCCAATTTTGCTGTGCTGTCTATTTGAGATGAAATGAACATTGTGGACAGTTTTCAGCAATTGAAATACAGAAAACTTTTTTTCCATAAACAAGCTCTAAATCATCTCTATTTGAGATGAAATAACATTGTGGACAGTCTTCAGCAAGTTCAGAAAGTTAATACTCTGGATATCCAATTTTTGCTGTGCTGTCTATTTGAGATTAAATGAACATTGTGGACAGTTTTCAGCAAGTTGAAACATTGAAATACAGAAAAAACTTGTTTTCCATAAACAAGCTCTAAATCACGTTTGATGCACTCTGGATATCCAATTTTTGCTGTGCTGTATTTGAGATGAAATGAACATTGTGGACAGTTTTCAGCAAGTTCAGAAAGTTTAAACATTGAAATACAGAAAAAACTTTTTTTCATGAACAAGCTCCTGAATCATGTTTGATGCACTCTGGATGTCCAATTTTTGCTGTGCTGTCTATTTGAGATGAAATGAACATTGTGGACAGTTTTCAGCAAGTTGAAACATTGAAATACAGAAAAACTGTTTTTCATAAACAAGCTCTAAATCATGTTTGATGCACTCTGTGTCCAATTTTTGCTGTGCTGTCTATTTGAGATGAAATGAACATTGTGGACAAGTTGAAACATTGAAATACAGAAAAAATGTTTTTCCATAAACAAGCTCTAAATCATGTTTGATGCACTCTGGATGTCCAATTTTTGCTGTGCTGTCTATTTGAGATGAAATGAACATTGTGGACAGTTTTCAGCAAGTTCAGAAAGTTTAAACATTGAAATACAGAAAAAACTTTTTTCCATGAACAAGCTCCTGAATCATGTTTGATGCACTCTGGATGTCCAATTTTTGCTGTGCTGTCCATTTGAGATTAAATGAACATTGTGGACAGTTTTCAGCAAGTTGAAACATTGAAATACAGAAAAAACTTTTTTCCATAAACAAGCTCTAAATCACGTTTGATGCACTCTGGATATCCAATTTTTGCTGTGCTGTCTATTTGAGATGAAATGAACATTGTGGACAGTTTTCAGCAAGTTTAAACATTGAAATACAGAAAAACTTTTTTTCCATAAACAAGCTCTAAATCATCTCTATTTGAGATGAAATAACATTGTGGACAGTTTTCAGCAATTCAGAAAGTTTAAACATTGAAATACAGAAAAAACTTTTTTCCATGAACAAGCTCCTGAATCATGTTTGATGCACTCTGGATGTCCAATTTTTGCTGTGCTGTCCATTTGAGATGAAATGAACATTGTGGACAGTTTTCAGCAAGTTGAAACATTGAAAATACAGAAAAAACTTGTTTTCCATGAAACAAGCTCTAAATCACGTTTGATGCACTCTGGATATCCAATTTTTGCTGTGGCTGTCTATTTGAGATGAAATGAACAAGTGGTACAGTTTCAGCAAGTTGAAACATTGAAATACAGAAAAAAACTTTTTTCCATAAACAAGCTCTAAATCACGGTCCTGATGCACTCTGGATATCCAATTTTTGGCTGTGCTGTCTATTTGAGATTAAATGAACATTTTGGACAGTTTTCAGCAAGTTCAGAAAGATTAAACATTGAAATACAGAAAAAACTTTTTTTCCATGAACAAGCTCCTGAATCATGTTTGATGCACTCTGGATGTCCAATTTGTTGCTGTGCTGTCCATTTGAGATGAAATGAACATTGTGGACAGTTTTCAGCAAGTTAAACATTGAAAATACAGAAAAAACTGTTTTTCCAGTAACAAGCCCTAAATCACGTCTGATGCAACTCTGGATATCCAATTTTTGCTTGGCTGTCTATTTGAGATGAAAATGAAACATTGTAGACAGTTTTCAGCAAGTTGAAACATTGAAATACAGAAATACTTTTTTTCCATAAACAAGCTCTAAATCACGTTTGATGCACTCTGGATATCCAATTTTTGCTGTGCTTCTATTTGAGATGAAATGAACATTGTGGACAGTTTTCAGCAAGTTTAAAAACATTGAAATACAGAAAAACTTTTTTCCATAACAAGCTCTAAATCAGCTCTATTTGAGATGAAATAAACATTGTGGACAGTCTTCAGCAAGTTCAGAAAGTTTAATACTCTGGATATCCAATTTGTGCTGTGCAGTCTATTGAGATTAAATGAACTTGTGGACAGTTTTCAGCAGTTGAAACATTGAAATACATAAAAAAACTTGTTTTCCATAAACAAGCTCTAAATCACGTTTGATGCATTCTGGATATCCAATTTTGCTGTGCTGTATTTGAGATGAAATGAACATTGTGGACAGTTTTCAGCATTTCAGAAGTTTTAAAACATTGGAATACAGAAAAAACGTTTTTCCATGAACAACTCCTGAATCATGTTTGATGCACTCTGGATGTCCAATTTTTGCTGTTGCTCGCATTTGAGATGAAATGAACATTGTGAACAGTGTTTCAGCAAGTTGAAAACATTGACAAAACGAAAAACTGTTTTCCATTAACAAGCTCTAAATCACGTCTGATGCATCTCTGGATATATCCAATTTTTGCTGTGCTGGTCTATTGAGATGAAATGAACATTGTAGACAGTTTCAGCAGTTGAAACATTGAGAATACAGAAATACTTTTTTCCATAAACAAGCTCTAAATCACGTTTGATGCACTCTGGATATCCAATTTTTGCTGTGCTTTCTATTTGAGATGAAATGAACATTGTGGACAGTTGTCAGCAATTTTAAACATTGAAATAACAGAAAAACTTTTTTTCCATAAACAAGCTCTAAATCATCTCTATTTGAGATGAAATAAACATTGTGGACAGTCTTCAGCAAGTTCAGAAAGTTTATATACTCTGGATATCCAGATTGTTGCTGTGCAGTCTATTTAGATTAAATGAACATTGTGGACAGTTTCAGCAAGTTGAAACATTGAAATACAGAAAAAACTTGTTTTCCATAAACAAGCTCTAAATCACGTTTGATGCATTCTGGATATCCAATTTTGCTGTTGCTGTATTTGAGATAAATGAACATTGTGGACATTTTCAGCAAGTTCAGAAAGTTTTAAACATTGAAATACAGAAAAAACTTTTTTTCCATGAACAAGCTCCTGAATCATGTTTGATGCATTCTGGATGTCCAGTTTTTGCTTTGCTGTCCATTTGAGATGAAATTAACATTGTGGACAGTTTCAGCAGTTGAAAACATTGACATACAGAAAAAACTTTTTTTCGCATAAACAAGCTCTAAATCACATCTGATGCACTCTGGATATCCAATTTTTGCTGTGCTGGTCTATTTGAGATGAAATGACATTGTAGACAGTTTTCAGCAAGTTGAAACATTGAAATAAGAAATACTTTGTTTTTCCATAAACAAGCTCTAAATCACGTTGATGCACTCTGGATATCCAAGTTTTGCTGTGCTGTCTATTTGAGATGAAATGAACATTGTGGACAGTTTGTCAGCAATTTTAAACATTTGAAATACAGAAAAACTTTTTTTCCATAAACAAGCTCTAAATCATCTCTAATTTGAGATGAAATAAACATTGTGGACAGTCTTCAGCAAGTTCAGAAAGTTAATACTCTGGATATCCAATTTTTGCTGTGCAGATCTATTTGAGATTAAATGAACATTGTGGACAGTTTTCAGCAAGTTTAAACATTGAAATACAGAAAAACTTTTTTTCCATAAACAAGCTCTAAATCATCTCTATTTGAGATGAAATAAACATTGTGGACAGTCTTCAGCAAGTTCAGAAAGTTTAAACATTGAAATACAGAAAAAAACTTTTTCCATGAACAAGGCTCCTGAATCAGGTTTGATGCACTCTGGATGTCCAATTTTTTGCTGTGCTGTCCATTTGAGATTAAATGAACATTGTGGACAGTTTTTCAGCAAGTTGAAACATTGAAATACAGAAAAAACTTTTTTTCCAATGAACAAGCTCTAAATCACATTTGATGCACTCTGGATATCCAATTTTTGCTGTGCTGTCTATTTGAGATGAAATGAACATAGTGGACAGTTTCCAGCAAGTTGAAACATTGAAATACAGAAAAAACCTTTTTTCCATAAACAAGCTCTAAATCACGTCTGATGCACTCTGGATATCCAATTTTTGCTGTGCTGTCTATTTGAGATGAAATGAACATTTTGGACAGTTTTCAGCAAGTTCAGAAAGATTAAACATTGAAATACAGAAAAAAACTTTTTTTCCATGAACAAGCTCCTGAATCATGTTTGATGCACTCTGGATGTCCAATTTTTGCTGTGCTGTCCATTTGAGATGAAATGAACATTGTGGACAGTTTTCAGCAAGTTGAAACATTGAAATACAGAAAAAAACTGTTTTTCCATTAACAAGCTCTAAATCACGTCTGATGCACTCTGGATATCCAATTTTTGCTGTGCTGTCTATTTGAGATGAAATGAACATTGTAGACAGTTTTCAGCAAGTTGAAACATTGAAATACAGAAATACTTTTTTTCCATAAACAAGCTCTAAATCACGTTTGATGCATTCTGGATATCCAATTTTTGCTGTGCTGTCTATTTGAGATTAAATGAACATTGTGGGACAGTTTTTCAGCAAGTTCAGAAAGTTTAAACATTGAAATACAGAAAAAACTTTTTTTCCATGAACAAGCTCCTGAATCATGTTTGATGCACTCTGGATGTCCAATTTTTGCTGTGCTGTCCATTTGAGATGAAATTAACATTGTGGACAGTTTTCAGCAAGTTGAAACATTGACATACAGAAAAAACTTTTTTTCCATAAACAAGCTCTAAATCACGTCTGATGCACTCTGGATATCCAATTTTTGCTGTGCTGTCTATTTGAGATGAAATGAACATTGTAGACAGTTTTCAGCAAGTTGAAACATTGAAATACAGAAATACTTTTTTTCCATAAACAAGCTCTAAATCACGTTTGATGCACTCTGGATATCCAATTTTTGCTGTGCTGTCTATTTGAGATGAAATGAACATTGTGGACAGTTTTCAGCAAGTTTAAACATTGAAATACAGAAAAACTTTTTTCCATAAACAAGCTCTAAATCATCTCTATTTGAGATGAAATAAACATTGTGGACAGTCTTCAGCAAGTTCAGAAAGTTTAAACATTGAAATACAGAAAAAACTTTTTTTCCATGAACAAGCTCCTGAATCAGGTTTGATGCACTCTGGATGTCCAATTTTTGCTGTGCTGTCCATTTGAGATTAAATGAACATTGTGGACAGTTTTCAGCAAGTTGAAACATTGAAATACAGAAAAAACTTTTTTTCCATGAACAAGCTCTAAATCACATTTGATGCACTCTGGATATCCAATTTTTGCTGTGCTGTCTATTTGAGATGAAATGAACATAGTGGGACAGTTTCCAGCAAGTTGAAACATTGAAATACAGAAAAAAACCTTTTTTCCATAAACAAGCTCTAAATCACGTCTGATGCACTCTGGATATCCAATTTTTGCTGTGCTGTCTATTTGAGATGAAATGAACATTTTGGACAGTTTTCAGCAAGTTCAGAAAGATTAAACATTGAAATACAGAAAAAACTTTTTTTCCATGAACAAGCTCCTGAATCATGTTTGATGCACTCTGGATGTCCAATTTTTGCTGTGCTGTCCATTTGAGATGAAATGAACATTGTGGACAGTTTTCAGCAAGTTGAAACATTGAAATACAGAAAAAACTGTTTTTCCATTAACAAGCTCTAAATCACGTCTGATGCACTCTGGATATCCAATTTTTGCTGTGCTGTCTATTTGAGATGAAATGAACATTGTAGACAGTTTTCAGCAAGTTGAAACATTGAAATACAGAAATACTTTTTTTCCATAAACAAGCTCTAAATCACGTTTGATGCACTCTGGATATCCAATTTTTGCTGTGCTGTCTATTTGAGATGAAATGAACATTGTGGACAGTTTTCAGCAATTTTAAACATTGAAATACAGAAAAACTTTTTTTCCATAAACAAGCTCTAAATCATCTCTATTTGAGATGAAATAAACATTGTGGACAGTCTTCAGCAAGTTCAGAAAGTTTAATACTCTGGATATCCAATTTTTGCTGTGGCAGTCTATTTGAGATTAAATGAACATTGTGGACAGTTTTCAGCAAGTTGAAACATTGAAATACAGAAAAAACTTGTTTTCCATAAACAAGCTCTAAATCACGTTTGATGCATTCTGGATATCCAATTTTTGCTGTGCTGTATTTGAGATGAAATGAACATTGTGGACAGTTTTCAGCAAGTTCAGAAAGTTTAAACATTGAAATACAGAAAAAACTTTTTTTCCATGAACAAGCTCCTGAATCATGTTTGATGCACTCTGGATGTCCAATTTTTGCTGTGCTGTCCATTTGAGATGAAATGAACATTGTGGACAGTTTTCAGCAAGTTGAAACATTGAAAAACGGAAAAAACTGTTTTCCATTAACAAGCTCTAAATCACGTCTGATGCACTCTGGATATCCAATTTTTGCTGTGCTGTCTATTTGAGATGAAATGAACATTGTAGACAGTTTTCAGCAAGTTGAAACATTGAAATACAGAAATACTTTTTTTCCATAAACAAGCTCTAAATCACGTTTGATGCACTCTGGATATCCAATTTTTGCTGTGCTGTCTATTTGAGATGAAATGAACATTGTGGACAGTTTTCAGCAATTTTAAACATTGAAATACAGAAAAACTTTTTTTCCATAACAAGCTCTAAATCATCTCTATTTGAGATGAAATAAACATTGTGGACAGTCTTCAGCAAGTTCAGAAAGTTTAATACTCTGGATATCCAATTTTTGCTGTGCAGTCTATTTGAGATTAAATGAACATTGTGGACAGTTTTCAGCAAGTTGAAACATTGAAATACAGAAAAAACTTGTTTTCCATAAACAAGCTCTAAATCACGTTTGATGCATTCTGGATATCCAATTTTTGCTGTGCTGTATTTGAGATGAAATGAACATTGTGGACAGTTTTCAGCAAGTTCAGAAAGTTTAAACATTGAAATACAGAAAAAACTTTTTTTCCATGAACAAGCTCCTGAATCATGTTTGATGCACTCTGGATGTCCAATTTTTGCTGTGCTGTCCATTTGAGATGAAATTAACATTGTGGACAGTTTTCAGCAAGTTGAAACATTGACATACAGAAAAAACTTTTTTTCCATAAACAAGCTCTAAATCACGTCTGATGCACTCTGGATATCCAATTTTTGCTGTGCTGTCTATTTGAGATGAAATGAACATTGTAGACAGTTTTCAGCAAGTTGAAACATTGAAATACAGAAATACTTTTTTTCCATAAACAAGCTCTAAATCACGTTTGATGCACTCTGGATATCCAATTTTTGCTGTGCTGTCTATTTGAGATGAAATGAACATTGTGGACAGTTTTCAGCAAGTTTAAACATTGAAATACAGAAAAACTTTTTTTTCCATAAACAAGCTCTAAATCATCTCTATTGAGATGAAATAAACATTGTGGACAGTCTTCAGCAAGTTCAGAAAGTTTAATACTCTGGATATCCAATTTTTGCTGTGCAGTCTATTTGAGATTAAATGAACATTGTGGACAGTTTTCAGCAAGTTTAAACATTGAAATACAGAAAAACTTTTTTTTCCATAAACAAGCTCTAAATCATCTCTATTTGAGAAGAAATAAACATTGTGGACAGTCTTCAGCAAGTTCAGAAAGTTTAAACATTGAAATACAGAAAAAACTTTTTTTCCATGAACAAGCTCCTGAATCAGGTTTGATGCACTCTGGATGTCCAATTTTGCTGTGCTGTCCATTTGAGATTAAATGAACATTGTGGACAGTTTTCAGCAAGTTGAAACATTGAAATACAGAAAAAACTTTTTTTCCATGAACAAGCTCTAAATCACATTTGATGCACTCTGGATATCCAATTTTTGCTGTGCTGTCTATTTGAGATGAAATGAACATAGTGGACAGTTTCCAGCAAGTTGAAACATTGAAATACAGAAAAAACCTTTTTTCCATAAACAAGCTCTAAATCACGTCTGATGCACTCTGGATATCCAATTTTTGCTGTGCTGTCTATTTGAGATGAAATGAACATTTTGGACAGTTTTCAGCAAGTTCAGAAAGATTAAACATTGAAATACAGAAAAAACTTTTTTTCCATGAACAAGCTCCTGAATCATGTTTGATGCACTCTGGATGTCCAATTTTTGCTGTGCTGTCCATTTGAGATGAAATGAACATTGTGGACAGTTTTCAGCAAGTTGAAACATTGAAATACAGAAAAAACTGTTTTTCCATAAACAAGCTCTAAATCACGTTTGATGCATTCTGGATATCCAATTTTTGCTGTGCTGTCTATTTGAGATTAAATGAACATTGTGGACAGTTTTCAGCAAGTTGAAACATTGAAATACAGAAATACTTTTTTTCCATAAACAAGCTCTAAATCACGTTTGATGCACTCTGGATATCCAATTTTTGCTGTGCTGTCTATTTGAGATGAAATGAACATTGTGGACAGTTTTCAGCAAGTTTAAACATTGAAATACAGAAAAACTTTTTTCCATAAACAAGCTCTAAATCATCTCTATTTGAGATGAAATAAACATTGTGGACAGTCTTCAGCAAGTTCAGAAAGTTTAATACTCTGGATATCCAATTTTTGCTGTGCAGTCTATTTGAGATTAAATGAACATTGTGGACAGTTTTCAGCAAGTTGAAACATTGAAATACAAAAAAAGCTTGTTTTTCATAAACAAGCTCTAAATCATGTTTGATGCACTCTGTGTCCAATTTTTGCTGTGCTGTCTATTTGAGATGAACTGAACATTGTGGACAAGTTGAAACATTGAAATACAGAAAAAAAATGTTTTTCCAAGCTCTAAATCATGTTTGATGCACTCTGGATGTCCAATTTTTGCTGTGCTGTCTATTTGAGATGAAATAAACATTGTGGACAGTCTTCAGCAAGTTCAGAAAGTTTAATACTCTGGATATCCAATTTTTGCTGTGCAGTCTATTTGAGATTAAATGAACATTGTGGACAGTTTTCAGCAAGTTGAAACATTGAAATACAGAAAAAACTTGTTTTCCATAAACAATCTCTAAATCACGTTTGATGCATTCTGGATATCCAATTTTTGCTGTGCTGTATTTGAGATGAAATGAACATTGTGGACAGTTTTCAGCAAGTTCAGAAAGTTTAAACATTGAAATACAGAAAAAACTTTTTTTCCATGAACAAGCTCCTGAATCATGTTTGATGCACTCTGGATGTCCAATTTTTGCTGTGCTGTCCATTTGAGATTAAATGAACATTGTGGACAGTTCTCAGCAAGTTGAAACATTGAAATACAAAAAAAGCTTGTTTTTCATAAACAAGCTCTAAATCATGTTTGATGCACTCTGTGTCCAATTTTTGCTGTGCTGTCTATTTGAGATGAACTGAACATTGTGGACAAGTTGAAACATTGAAATACAGAAAAAAAATGTTTTTCCATAAACAAGCTCTAAATCATGTTTGATGCACTCTGGATGTCCAATTTTTGCTGTGCTGTCTATTTGAGATGAAATAAACATTTTGGACAGTTTTCAGCAAGTTCAGAAAGATTAAACATTGAAATACAGAAAAAACTTTTTTTCCATGAACAAGCTCCTGAATCATGTTTGATGCACTCTGGATGTCCAATTTTTGCTGTGCTGTCCATTTGAGATGAAATGAACATTGTGGACAGTTTTCAGCAAGTTGAAACATTGAAATACAGAAAAAACTGTTTTTCCATTAACAAGCTCTAAATCACGTCTGATGCACTCTGGATATCCAATTTTTGCTGTGCTGTCTATTTGAGATGAAATGAACATTGTAGACAGTTTTCAGCAAGTTGAAACATTGAAATACAGAAATACTTTTTTTCCATAAACAAGCTCTAAATCACGTTTGATGCATTCTGGATATCCAATTTTTGCTGTGCTGTCTATTTGAGATTAAATGAACATTGTGGACAGTTTTCAGCAAGTTCAGAAAGTTTAAACATTGAAATACAGAAAAAACTTTTTTTCCATGAACAAGCTCCTGAATCATGTTTGATGCACTCTGGATGTCCAATTTTTGCTGTGCTGTCCATTTGAGATGAAATGAACATTGTGGACAGTTTTCAGCAAGTTGAAACATTGAAATACAGAAAAAACTGTTTTTCCATTAACAAGCTCTAAATCACGTCTGATGCACTCTGGATATCCAATTTTTGCTGTGCTGTCTATTTGAGATGAAATGAACATTGTAGACAGTTTTCAGCAAGTTGAAACATTGAAATACAGAAATACTTTTTTTCCATAAACAAGCTCTAAATCACGTTTGATGCATTCTGGATATCCAATTTTTGCTGTGCTGTCTATTTGAGATTAAATGAACATTGTGGACAGTTTTCAGCAAGTTCAGAAAGTTTAAACATTGAAATACAGAAAAAACTTTTTTTCCATGAACAAGCTCCTGAATCATGTTTGATGCACTCTGGATGTCCAATTTTTGCTGTGCTGTCCATTTGAGATGAAATTAACATTGTGGACAGTTTTCAGCAAGTTGAAACATTGACATACAGAAAAAACTTTTTTTCCATAAACAAGCTCTAAATCACGTCTGATGCACTCTGGATATCCAATTTTTGCTGTGCTGTCTATTTGAGATGAAATGAACATTGTAGACAGTTTTCAGCAAGTTGAAACATTGAAATACAGAAATACTTTTTTTCCATAAACAAGCTCTAAATCACGTTTGATGCACTCTGGATATCCAATTTTTGCTGTGCTGTCTATTTGAGATGAAATGAACATTGTGGACAGTTTTCAGCAAGTTTAAACATTGAAATACAGAAAAACTTTTTTTCCATAAACAAGCTCTAAATCATCTCTATTTGAGATGAAATAAACATTGTGGACAGTCTTCAGCAAGTTCAGAAAGTTTAATACTCTGGATATCCAATTTTTGCTGTGCAGTCTATTTGAGATTAAATGAACATTGTGGACAGTTTTCAGCAAGTTGAAACATTGAAATACAAAAAAAGCTTGTTTTTCATAAACAAGCTCTAAATCATGTTTGATGCACTCTGTGTCCAATTTTTGCTGTGCTGTCTATTTGAGATGAACTGAACATTGTGGACAAGTTGAAACATTGAAATACAGAAAAAAAATGTTTTTCCAAGCTCTAAATCATGTTTGATGCACTCTGGATGTCCAATTTTTGCTGTGCTGTCTATTTGAGATGAAATAAACATTGTGGACAGTCTTCAGCAAGTTCAGAAAGTTTAATACTCTGGATATCCAATTTTTGCTGTGCAGTCTATTTGAGATTAAATGAACATTGTGGACAGTTTTCAGCAAGTTGAAACATTGAAATACAGAAAAAACTTGTTTTCCATAAACAATCTCTAAATCACGTTTGATGCATTCTGGATATCCAATTTTTGCTGTGCTGTATTTGAGATGAAATGAACATTGTGGACAGTTTTCAGCAAGTTCAGAAAGTTTAAACATTGAAATACAGAAAAAACTTTTTTTCCATGAACAAGCTCCTGAATCATGTTTGATGCACTCTGGATGTCCAATTTTTGCTGTGCTGTCCATTTGAGATTAAATGAACATTGTGGACAGTTCTCAGCAAGTTGAAACATTGAAATACAAAAAAAGCTTGTTTTTCATAAACAAGCTCTAAATCATGTTTGATGCACTCTGTGTCCAATTTTTGCTGTGCTGTCTATTTGAGATGAACTGAACATTGTGGACAAGTTGAAACATTGAAATACAGAAAAAAAATGTTTTTCCATAAACAAGCTCTAAATCATGTTTGATGCACTCTGGATGTCCAATTTTTGCTGTGCTGTCTATTTGAGATGAAATAAACATTGTGGACAGTCTTCAGCAAGTTCAGAAAGTTTAAACATTGAAATACAGAAAAAACTTTTTTTCCATGAACAAGCTCCTGAATCAGGTTTGATGCACTCTGGATGTACAATTTTTGCTGTGCTGTCCATTTGAGATTAAATGAACATTGTGGACAGTTTTCAGCAAGTTGAAACATTGAAATACAGAAAAAACTTTTTTTCCATGAACAAGCTCCTGAATCAGGTTTGATGCACTCTGGATGTCCAAATTTTGCTGTGCTGTCCATTTGAGATTAAATGAACATTGTGGACAGTTTTCAGCAAGTTGAAACATTGAAATACAGAAAAAACTTTTTTTCCATGAACAAGCTCTAAATCACATTTGATGCACTCTGGATATCCAATTTTTGCTGTGCTGTCTATTTGAGATGAAATGAACATTGTGGACAGTTTTCAGCAAGTTTAAACATTGAAATACAGAAAAACTTTTTTTCCATAAACAAGCTCTAAATCATCTCTATTTGAGATGAAATAAACATTGTGGACAGTCTTCAGCAAGTTCAGAAAGTTTAATACTCTGGATATCCAATTTTTGCTGTGCAGTCTATTTGAGATTAAATGAACATTGTGGACAGTTTTCAGCAAGTTGAAACATTGAAATACAGAAAAAACTTGTTTTCCATAAACAATCTCTAAATCACGTTTGATGCATTCTGGATATCCAATTTTTGCTGTGCTGTATTTGAGATGAAATGAACATTGTGGACAGTTTTCAGCAAGTTCAGAAAGTTTAAACATTGAAATACAGAAAAAACTTTTTTTCCATGAACAAGCTCCTGAATCATGTTTGATGCACTCTGGATGTCCAATTTTTGCTGTGCTGTCCATTTGAGATTAAATGAACATTGTGGACAGATTTCAGCAAGTTGAAACATTGAAATACAAAAAAAGCTTGTTTTTCATAAACAAGCTCTAAATCATGTTTGATGCACTCTGTGTCCAATTTTTGCTGTGCTGTCTATTTGAGATGAACTGAACATTGTGGACAAGTTGAAACATTGAAATACAGAAAAAAAATGTTTTTCCATAAACAAGCTCTAAATCATGTTTGATGCACTCTGGATGTCCAATTTTTGCTGTGCTGTCTATTTGAGATGAAATAAACATTGTGGACAGTCTTCAGCAAGTTCAGAAAGTTTAAACATTGAAATACAGAAAAAACTTTTTTTCCATGAACAAGCTCCTGAATCAGGTTTGATGCACTCTGGATGTCCAAATTTTGCTGTGCTGTCCATTTGAGATTAAATGAACATTGTGGACAGTTTTCAGCAAGTTGAAACATTGAAATACAGAAAAAACTTTTTTTCCATGAACAAGCTCTAAATCACATTTGATGCACTCTGGATATCCAATTTTTGCTGTGCTGTCTATTTGAGATGAAATGAACATTGTGGACAGTTTTCAGCAAGTTTAAACATTGAAATACAGAAAAACTTTTTTTCCATAAACAAGCTCTAAATCATCTCTATTTGAGATGAAATAAACATTGTGGACAGTCTTCAGCAAGTTCAGAAAGTTTAATACTCTGGATATCCAATTTTTGCTGTGCAGTCTATTTGAGATTAAATGAACATTGTGGACAGTTTTCAGCAAGTTGAAACATTGAAATACAGAAAAAACTTGTTTTCCATAAACAATCTCTAAATCACGTTTGATGCATTCTGGATATCCAATTTTTGCTGTGCTGTATTTGAGATGAAATGAACATTGTGGACAGTTTTCAGCAAGTTCAGAAAGTTTAAACATTGAAATACAGAAAAAACTTTTTTTCCATGAACAAGCTCCTGAATCATGTTTGATGCACTCTGGATGTCCAATTTTTGCTGTGCTGTCCATTTGAGATTAAATGAACATTGTGGACAGTTTTCAGCAAGTTGAAACATTGAAATACAAAAAAAGCTTGTTTTTCATAAACAAGCTCTAAATCATGTTTGATGCACTCTGTGTCCAATTTTTGCTGTGCTGTCTATTTGAGATGAACTGAACATTGTGGACAAGTTGAAACATTGAAATACAGAAAAAAAATGTTTTTCCATAAACAAGCTCTAAATCATGTTTGATGCACTCTGGATGTCCAATTTTTGCTGTGCTGTCTATTTGAGATGAAATAAACATTGTGGACAGTCTTCAGCAAGTTCAGAAAGTTTAAACATTGAAATACAGAAAAAACTTTTTTTCCATGAACAAGCTCCTGAATCAGGTTTGATGCACTCTGGATGTACAATTTTTGCTGTGCTGTCCATTTGAGATTAAATGAACATTGTGGACAGTTTTCAGCAAGTTGAAACATTGAAATACAGAAAAAACTTTTTTTCCATGAACAAGCTCTAAATCACATTTGATGCACTCTGGATATCCAATTTTTGCTGTGCTGTCTATTTGAGATGAAATGAACATTGTGGACAGTTTTCAGCAAGTTTAAACATTGAAATACAGAAAAACTTTTTTTCCATAAACAAGCTCTAAATCATCTCTATTTGAGATGAAATAAACATTGTGGACAGTCTTCAGCAAGTTCAGAAAGTTTAATACTCTGGATATCCAATTTTTGCTGTGCAGTCTATTTGAGATTAAATGAACATTGTGGACAGTTTTCAGCAAGTTGAAACATTGAAATACAGAAAAAACTTGTTTTCCATAAACAAGCTCTAAATCACGTTTGATGCATTCTGGATATCCAATTTTTGCTGTGCTGTATTTGAGATGAAATGAACATTGTGGACAGTTTTCAGCAAGTTCAGAAAGTTTAAACATTGAAATACAGAAAAAACTTTTTTTCCATGAACAAGCTCCTGAATCATGTTTGATGCACTCTGGATGTCCAATTTTTGCTGTGCTGTCCATTTGAGATTAAATGAACATTGTGGACAGTTTTCAGCAAGTTGAAACATTGAAATACAAAAAAAGCTTGTTTTTCATAAACAAGCTCTAAATCATGTTTGATGCACTCTGTGTCCAATTTTTGCTGTGCTGTCTATTTGAGATGAACTGAACATTGTGGACAAGTTGAAACATTGAAATACAGAAAAAAAATGTTTTTCCATAAACAAGCTCTAAATCATGTTTGATGCACTCTGGATGTCCAATTTTTGCTGTGCTGTCTATTTGAGATGAAATAAACATTGTGGACAGTCTTCAGCAAGTTCAGAAAGTTTAAACATTGAAATACAGAAAAAACTTTTTTTCCATGAACAAGCTCCTGAATCAGGTTTGATGCACTCTGGATGTCCAATTTTTGCTGTGCTGTCCATTTGAGATTAAATGAACATTGTGGACAGTTTTCAGCAAGTTGAAACATTGAAATACAAAAAAAGCTTGTTTTTCATAAACAAGCTCTAAATCATGTTTGATGCACTCTGTGTCCAATTTTTGCTGTGCTGTCCATTTGAGATTAAATGAACATTGTGGACAGTTTTCAGCAAGTTGAAACATTGAAATACAGAAAAAACTTTCTTTCCATGAACAAGCTCTAAATCACATTTGATGCACTCTGGATATCCAATTTTTGCTGTGCTGTCTATTTGAGATGAAATGAACATTGTGGACAGTTTTCAGCAAGTTTAAACATTGAAATACAGAAAAACGTTTTTTCCATAAACAAGCTCTAAATCATCTCTATTTGAGATGAAATAAACATTGTGGACAGTCTTCAGCAAGTTCAGAAAGTTTAATACTCTGGATATCCAATTTTTGCTGTGCAGTCTATTTGAGATTAAATGAACATTGTGGACAGTTTTCAGCAAGTTGAAACATTGAAATACAGAAAAAACTTGTTTTCCATAAACAAGCTCTAAATCACGTTTGATGCATTCTGGATATCCAATTTTTGCTGTGCTGTATTTGAGATGAAATGAACATTGTGGACAGTTTTCAGCAAGTTCAGAAAGTTTAAACATTGAAATACAGAAAAAACTTTTTTTCCATGAACAAGCTCCTGAATCATGTTTGATGCACTCTGGATGTCCAATTTTTGCTGTGCACTGTGTCTAGGTTGAGATGAAATGAACGCCGCGGACAGTTTTCAGCAAGTTGCAACATTGAAATGCAGAATTAAAAGCACTTTTACATAAACAAGCTCTAAATCATGTTTGATGCACTCTGGATGTCCAATTTTTGCTGTGCTGTGTCTAGTTGAGATTAAATGAACACCGTGGATAGTTTTCAGCAAGTTGCAACATTGAAATGCAGAAATAAGCACTTTTACATAAACAAGCTCTAAATCATGTTTGATGCACTCTGGATGTCCAATTTTTGCTGTGCTGTGTCTAGTTGAGATTAAATGAACACCGTGGATAGTTTTCAGCAAGTTGCAACATTGAAATGCAGAAATAAGCACTTTTACATAAACAAGCTCTAAATCATGTTTGATGCACTCTGGATGTCCAATTTTTGCTGTGCTGTGTCTAGTTGAGATTAAATGAACACCGTGGACAGTTTTCAGCAAGTTGTAACATTGAAATGCAGAAATAAGCACTTTTCCATAAACAAGCTCTAAATCATGTTTGATGCACTCTGGATGTCCAATTTTGCTGTGCTGTGTCTAGTTGAGATTAAATGAACACCGTGGATAGTTTTTAGCTAGTTGCAACATTGAAATGCAGAAATAAGCACTTTTCCATAAACAAGCTCTAAATCATGTTTGAAGCACTCTGGATGAAAAATGTTTTTGTTATGTTTATTCGAGATGTTATGAAAACACTGTTGACTGTTTTCAGCAAGTTGCAACATTGAAATGCAGAAATAAGCACTTTTCCATAAACAAGCTCTAAATCATGTTTGAAGCACTCTGGATGAAAAATGTTTTTGTTATGTTTATTCGAGATGTTATGAAAACACTGTTGACTGTTTTCAGCAAGTTGCAACATTGAAATGCAGAAATAAGCACTTTTCCATAAACAAGCTCTAAATCATGTTTGAAGCACTCTGGATGTCCAATTTTTGCTGTGCTGTGTCTAGTTGAGATTAAATGAACATCGTGGACAGTTTTCAGCAAGTTGTAACATTGAAATGCAGAAATAAGCACTTTTCCATAAACAAGCTCTAAATCATGTTTGATGCACTCTGGATGTCCAATTTTTGCTGTGCTGTGTCTAGTTGAGATTAAATGAACACCGTGGATAGTTTTCAGCAAGTTGCAACATTGAAATACAGAAATAAGCACTTTTCCATAAACAAGCTCTAAATCATGTTTGAAGCACTCTGGATGAAAAATGTTTTTGTTTATGTTTATTCGAGATGTTATGAAAACACCGTGGAAAGGTTTTCAGCAAGTTGTAACATTGAAATGCAGAAATAAGAACTTTTCCATAAACAAGCTCCAAATCATGTTTGATGCACTCTGGATGAAAAATGTTTTTGTTATGTTTATTCGAGATGTTATGAAAACACTGTTGACTGTTTTCAGCAAGTTGCAACATTGAAATGCAGAAATAAGCGCTTTTCCATAAACAAGCTCTAAATCATGTTTTGATGCACTCTGGATGTCCAATTTTTGCTGCACTGTGTCTAGGTTCAGATGAAATGAACGCCGTGGACAGTTTTCAGCAAGTTGCAACATTGAAATGCAGAAATAAGCACTTTTACATAAACAAGCTCTAAATCATGTTTGATGCACTCTGGATGTCCAATTTTTGCTGTGCTGTGTCAAGTTGAGATTAAATGAACACCGTGGATAGTTTTCAGCAAGTTGCAACATTGAAATAGAGAAATAAGCACTTTTCCATAAACAAGCTCTAAATCATGTTTGAAGCACCCTGGATGTCCAATTTTTGCTGTGCTGTGTCTAGTTGAGATTAAATGAACACCGTGGATAGTTTTCAGCAAGTTGCAACATTGAAATGCAGAAATAAGCACTTTTACATAAACAAGCTCTAAATCATGTTTGATGCACTCTGGATGTCCAATTTTTGCTGTGCTGTGTCTAGTTGAGATTAAATGAACACCGTGGACAGTTTTCAGCAAGTTGTAACATTGAAATGCAGAAATAAGCACTTTTCCATAAACAAGCTCTAAATCATGTTTGAAGCACTCTGGATGAAAAATGTTTTTGTTATGTTTATTCGAGATGTTATGAAAACACTGTTGACTGTTTTCAGCAAGTTGCAACATTGAAATGCAGAAATAAGCACTTTTCCATAAACAAGCTCTAAATCATGTTTGAAGCACTCTGGATGTCCAATTTTTGCTGTGCTGTGTCTAGTTGAGATTAAATGAACACCGTGGACAGTTTTCAGCAAGTTGTAACATTGAAATGCAGAAATAAGCACTTTTCCATAAACAAGCTCTAAATCATGTTTGATGCACTCTGGATGTCCAATTTTTGCTGTGCTGTGTCTAGTTGAGATTAAATGAACACCGTGGATACTTTTCAGCAAGTTGCAACATTGAAATACAGAAATAAGCACTTTTCCATAAACAAGCTCTAAATCATGTTTGAAGCACTCTGGATGAAAAATGTTTTTGTTTATGTTTATTCGAGATGTTATGAAAACACCGTGGAAAGGTTTTCAGCAAGTTGTAACATTGAAATGCAGAAATAAGAACTTTTCCATAAACAAGCTCCAAATCATGTTTGATGCACTCTGGATGAAAAATGTTTTTGTTATGTTTATTCGAGATGTTATGAAAACACTGTTGACTGTTTTCAGCAAGTTGCAACATTGAAATGCAGAAATAAGCGCTTTTCCATAAACAAGCTCTAAATCATGTTTTGATGCACTCTGGATGTCCAATTTTTGCTGCACTGTGTCTAGGTTCAGATGAAATGAACGCCGTGGACAGTTTTCAGCAAGTTGCAACATTGAAATGCAGAAATAAGCACTTTTACATAAACAAGCTCTAAATCATGTTTGATGCACTCTGGATGTCCAATTTTTGCTGTGCTGTGTCAAGTTGAGATTAAATGAACACCGTGGATAGTTTTCAGCAAGTTGCAACATTGAAATAGAGAAATAAGCACTTTTCCATAAACAAGCTCTAAATCATGTTTGAAGCACCCTGGATGTCCAATTTTTGCTGTGCTGTGTCTAGTTGAGATTAAATGAACACCGTGGATAGTTTTCAGCAAGTTGCAACATTGAAATGCAGAAATAAGCACTTTTACATAAACAAGCTCTAAATCATGTTTGAAGCACTCTGGATGAAAAATGTTTTTGTTATGTTTATTCGAGATGTTATGAAAACACTGTTGACTGTTTTCAGCAAGTTGCAACATTGAAATGCAGAAATAAGCACTTTTCCATAAACAAGCTCTAAATCATGTTTGATGCACTCTGGATGTCCAATTTTTGCTGTGCTGTGTCTAGTTGAGATTAAATGAACACCGTGGATAGTTTTCAGCAAGTTGCAACATTGAAATGCAGAAATAAGCACTTTTACATAAACAAGCTCTAAATCATGTTTGATGCACTCTGGATGTCCAATTTTTGCTGTGCTGTGTCTAGTTGAGATTAAATGAACACCGTGGACAGTTTTCAGCAAGTTGTAACATTGAAATGCAGAAATAAGCACTTTTCCATAAACAAGCTCTAAATCATGTTTGATGCACTCTGGATGTCCAATTGTTGCTGTGCTGTGTCTAGTTGAGATTAAATGAACACCGTGGATAGTTTTCAGCAAGTTGCAACATTGAAATACAGAAATAAGCACTTTTCCATAAACAAGCTCTAAATCATGTTTGAAGCACTCTGGATGAAAAATGTTTTTGTTTATGTTTATTCGAGATGTTATGAAAACACCGTGGAAAGGTTTTCAGCAAGTTGTAACATTGAAATGCAGAAATAAGAACTTTTCCATAAACAAGCTCCAAATCATGTTTGATGCACTCTGGATGAAAAATGTTTTTGTTATGTTTATTCGAGATGTTATGAAAACACTGTTGACTGTTTTCAGCAAGTTGCAACATTGAAATGCAGAAATAAGCGCTTTTCCATAAACAAGCTCTAAATCATGTTTTGATGCACTCTGGATGTCCAATTTTTGCTGCACTGTGTCTAGGTTCAGATTAAATGAACGCCATGGACAGTTTTCAGCAAGTTGCAACATTGAAATGCAGAAATAAGCACTTTTACATAAACAAGCTCTAAATCATGTTTGATGCACTCTGGATGTCCAATTTTTGCTGTGCTGTGTCAAGTTGAGATTAAATGAACACCGTGGATAGTTTTCAGCAAGTTGCAACATTGAAATAGAGAAATAAGCACTTTTCCATAAACAAGCTCTAAATCATGTTTGAAGCACCCTGGATGTCCAATTTTTGCTGTGCTGTGTCTAGTTGAGATTAAATGAACACCGTGGATAGTTTTCAGCAAGTTGCAACATTGAAATGCAGAAATAAGCACTTTTACATAAACAAGCTCTAAATCATGTTTGATGCACTCTGGATGTCCAATTTTTGCTGTGCTGTGTCTAGTTGAGATTAAATGAACACCGTGGACAGTTTTCAGCAAGTTGTAACATTGAAATGCAGAAATAAGCACTTTTCCATAAACAAGCTCTAAATCATGTTTGATGCACTCTGGATGTCCAATTTTTGCTGTGCTGTGTCTAGTTGAGATTAAATGAACACCGTGGATAGTTTTCAGCAAGTTGCAACATTGAAATACAGAAATAAGCACTTTTCCATAAACAAGCTCTAAATCATGTTTGAAGCACTCTGGATGAAAAATGTTTTTGTTTATGTTTATTCGAGATGTTATGAAAACACCGTGGAAAGGTTTTCAGCAAGTTGTAACATTGAAATGCAGAAATAAGAACTTTTCCATAAACAAGCTCCAAATCATGTTTGATGCACTCTGGATGAAAAATGTTTTTGTTATGTTTATTCGAGATGTTATGAAAACACTGTTGACTGTTTTCAGCAAGTTGCAACATTGAAATGCAGAAATAAGCGCTTTTCCATAAACAAGCTCTAAATCATGTTTTGATGCACTCTGGATGTCCAATTTTTGCTGCACTGTGTCTAGGTTCAGATGAAATGAACGCCGTGGACAGTTTTCAGCAAGTTGCAACATTGAAATGCAGAAATAAGCACTTTTACATAAACAAGCTCTAAATCATGTTTGATGCACTCTGGATGTCCAATTTTTGCTGTGCTGTGTCAAGTTGAGATTAAATGAACACCGTGGATAGTTTTCAGCAAGTTGCAACATTGAAATAGAGAAATAAGCACTTTTCCATAAACAAGCTCTAAATCATGTTTGAAGCACCCTGGATGTCCAATTTTTGCTGTGCTGTGTCTAGTTGAGATTAAATGAACACCGTGGATAGTTTTCAGCAAGTTGCAACATTGAAATGCAGAAATAAGCACTTTTACATAAACAAGCTCTAAATCATGTTTGATGCACTCTGGATGTCCAATTTTTGCTGTGCTGTGTCTAGTTGAGATTAAATGAACACCGTGGACAGTTTTCAGCAAGTTGTAACATTGAAATGCAGAAATAAGCACTTTTCCATAAACAAGCTCTAAATCATGTTTGAAGCACTCTGGATGAAAAATGTTTTTGTTATGTTTATTCGAGATGTTATGAAAACACTCTTGACTGTTTTCAGCAAGTTGCAACATTGAAATGCAGAAATAAGCACTTTTCCATAAACAAGCTCTAAATCATGTTTGAAGCACTCTGGATGAAAAATGTTTTTGTTATGTTTATTCGAGATGTTATGAAAACACTGTTGACTGTTTTCAGCAAGTTGCAACATTGAAATGCAGAAATAAGCACTTTTCCATAAACAAGCTCTAAATCATGTTTGAAGCACTCTGGATGTCCAATTTTTGCTGTGCTGTGTCTAGTTGAGATTAAATGAACACCGTGGATAGTTTTCAGCAAGTTGCAACATTGAAATGCAGAAATAAGCACTTTTACATAAACAAGCTCTAAATCATGTTTGATGCACTCTGGATGTCCAATTTTTGCTGTGCTGTGTCTAGTTGAGATTAAATGAACACCGTGGACAGTTTTCAGCAAGTTGTAACATTGAAATGCAGAAATAAGCACTTTTCCATAAACAAGCTCTAAATCATGTTTGATGCACTCTGGATGTCCAATTGTTGCTGTGCTGTGTCTAGTTGAGATTAAATGAACACCGTGGATAGTTTTTAGCTAGTTGCAACATTGAAATGCAGAAATAAGCACTTTTCCATAAACAAGCTCTAAATCGTGTTTGAAGCACTCTGGACGAAATTTTTTTTTGTTATGTTTATTCGAGATGTTATGAAAACACTGTTGACTGTTTTCAGCAAGTTGCAACATTGAAATGCAGAAATAAGCACTTTTCCATAAACAAGCTCTAAATCATGTTTGAAGCACTCTGGATGAAAAATGTTTTTGTTATGTTTATTCGAGATGTTATGAAAACACTGTTGACTGTTTTCAGCAAGTTGCAACATTGAAATGCAGAAATAAGCACTTTTCCATAAACAAGCTCTAAATCATGTTTGAAGCACTCTGGATGTCCAATTTTTGCTGTGCTGTGTCTAGTTGAGATTAAATGAACACCGTGGACAGTTTTCAGCAAGTTGTAACATTGAAATGCAGAAATAAGCACTTTTCCATAAACAAGCTCTAATCATGTTTGATGCACTCTGGATGTCCAATTTTTGCTGTGCTGTGTCTAGTTGAGATTAAATGAACACCGTGGATAGTTTTCAGCAAGTTGGAACATTGAAATACAGAAATAAGCACTTTTCCATAAACAAGCTCTAAATCATGTTTGAAGCACTCTGGATGAAAAATGTTTTTGTTATGTTTATTCGAGATGTTATGAAAACACTGTTGACTGTTTTCAGCAAGTTGCAAAATTGAAATGCAGAAATAAGCACTTTTCCATAAACAAGCTCTAAATCATGTTTGAAGCACTCTGGATGTTCAATTTTTGCTGTGCTGTGTCTAGTTGAGATTAAATGAACACCGTGGACAGTTTTCAGCAAGTTGTAACATTGAAATGCAGAAATAAGCACTTTTCCATAAAACAAGCTCTAAATCATGTTTGATGCACTCTGGATGTCCAATTTTTGCTGTGCTGTGTCTAGTTGAGATTAAATGAACACCGTGGATAGTTTTCAGCAAGTTGGAACATTGAAATACAGAAATAAGCACTTTTCCATAAACAAGCTCTAAATCATGTTTGAAGCACTCTGGATGAAAAATGTTTTTGTTATGTTTATTCGAGATGTTATGAAAACACTGTTGACTGTTTTCAGCAAGTTGCAGCAGTGAAATGCAGAAATAAGCGCTTTTCCATAAACAAGCTCTAAATCATGTTTGATGCACTCTGGATGTCCAATTTTTGCTGCACTGTGTCTAGGTTGAGATGAAATGAACGCCGTGGACAGTTTTCAGCAAGTTGCAACAGTGAAATGCAGAAATAAGCGATTTTCCATAAACAAGCTCTAAATCATGTTTGATGCACTCTGGATGTCCAATTTTTGCTGTGCTGTGTCTAGTTGAGATGAAATGAACACCGTGGAACGTTTTCAGCAAGTTGTAACATTGAAATGCAGAAATAAGCACTTTTCCATAAACAAGCTCTAAATCATGTTTGATGCACTCTGGATGTCCAATTTTTGCTGTGCTGTGTCTAGTTGAGATTAAATGAACACCGTGGATAGTTTTCAGCAAGTTGCAACATTGAAATACAGAAATACGCACTTTTCCATAAACAAGCTCTAAATCATGTTTGAAGCACTCTGGATGAAAAATGTTTTTGTTATGTTTATTCGAGATGTTATGAAAACACTGTTGACTGTTTTCAGCAAGTTGCAACATTGAAATGCAGAAATAAGCGCTTTTCCATAAACAAGCTCTAAATCATGTTTGATGCACTCTGGATGTCCAATTTTTGCTGCACTGTGTCTAGGTTGAGATGAAATGAACGCCGCGGACAGTTTTCAGCAAGTTGCAACATTGAAATGCAGAAATAAAAGCACTTTTACATAAACAAGCTCTAAATCATGTTTGATGCACTCTGGATGTCCAATTTTTGCTGTGCTGTGTCTAGTTGAGATTAAATGAACACCGTGGATAGTTTTCAGCAAGTTGCAACATTGAAATGCAGAAATAAGCACTTTTACATAAACAAGCTCTAAATCATGTTTGATGCACTCTGGATGTCCAATTTTTGCTGTGCTGTGTCTAGTTGAGATTAAATGAACACCGTGGATAGTTTTCAGCAAGTTGGAACATTGAAATACAGAAATAAGCACTTTTCCATAAACAAGCTCTAAATCATGTTTGAAGCACTCTGGATGAAAAATGTTTTTGTTATGTTTATTCGAGATGTTATGAAAACACTGTTGACTGTTTTCAGCAAGTTGCAGCAGTGAAATGCAGAAATAAGCGCTTTTCCATAAACAAGCTCTAAATCATGTTTGATGCACTCTGGATGTCCAATTTTTGCTGCACTGTGTCTAGGTTGAGATGAAATGAACGCCGTGGACAGTTTTCAGCAAGTTGCAACAGTGAAATGCAGAAATAAGCGATTTTCCATAAACAAGCTCTAAATCATGTTTGATGCACTCTGGATGTCCAATTTTTGCTGTGCTGTGTCTAGTTGAGATGAAATGAACACCGTGGAACGTTTTCAGCAAGTTGTAACATTGAAATGCAGAAATAAGCACTTTTCCATAAACAAGCTCTAAATCATGTTTGATGCACTCTGGATGTCCAATTTTTGCTGTGCTGTGTCTAGTTGAGATTAAATGAACACCGTGGATAGTTTTCAGCAAGTTGCAACATTGAAATACAGAAATACGCACTTTTCCATAAACAAGCTCTAAATCATGTTTGAAGCACTCTGGATGAAAAATGTTTTTGTTATGTTTATTCGAGATGTTATGAAAACACTGTTGACTGTTTTCAGCAAGTTGCAACATTGAAATGCAGAAATAAGCGCTTTTCCATAAACAAGCTCTAAATCATGTTTGAAGCACTCTGGATGAAAAATGTTTTTGTTATGTTTATTCGAGATGTTATGAAAACACTGTTGACTGTTTTCAGCAAGTTGCAACATTGAAATGCAGAAATAAGCGCTTTTCCATAAACAAGCTCTAAATCATGTTTGATGCACTCTGGATGTCCAATTTTTGCTGCACTGTGTCTAGGTTGAGATGAAATGAACGCCGCGGACAGTTTTCAGCAAGTTGCAACATTGAAATGCAGAAATAAAAGCACTTTTACATAAACAAGCTCTAAATCATGTTTGATGCACTCTGGATGTCCAATTTTTGCTGTGCTGTGTCTAGTTGAGATTAAATGAACACCGTGGATAGTTTTCAGCAAGTTGCAACATTGAAATGCAGAAATAAGCACTTTTACATAAACAAGCTCTAAATCATGTTTGATGCACTCTGGATGTCCAATTTTTGCTGTGCTGTGTCTAGTTGAGATTAAATGAACACCGTGGATAGTTTTCAGCAAGTTGGAACATTGAAATACAGAAATAAGCACTTTTCCATAAACAAGCTCTAAATCATGTTTGAAGCACTCTGGATGAAAAATGTTTTTGTTATGTTTATTCGAGATGTTATGAAAACACTGTTGACTGTTTTCAGCAAGTTGCAGCAGTGAAATGCAGAAATAAGCGCTTTTCCATAAACAAGCTCTAAATCATGTTTGATGCACTCTGGATGTCCAATTTTTGCTGCACTGTGTCTAGGTTGAGATGAAATGAACGCCGTGGACAGTTTTCAGCAAGTTGCAACAGTGAAATGCAGAAATAAGCGATTTTCCATAAACAAGCTCTAAATCATGTTTGATGCACTCTGGATGTCCAATTTTTGCTGTGCTGTGTCTAGTTGAGATGAAATGAACACCGTGGAACGTTTTCAGCAAGTTGTAACATTGAAATGCAGAAATAAGCACTTTTCCATAAACAAGCTCTAAATCATGTTTGATGCACTCTGGATGTCCAATTTTTGCTGTGCTGTGTCTAGTTGAGATTAAATGAACACCGTGGATAGTTTTCAGCAAGTTGCAACATTGAAATACAGAAATACGCACTTTTCCATAAACAAGCTCTAAATCATGTTTGAAGCACTCTGGATGAAAAATGTTTTTGTTATGTTTATTCGAGATGTTATGAAAACACTGTTGACTGTTTTCAGCAAGTTGCAACATTGAAATGCAGAAATAAGCGCTTTTCCATAAACAAGCTCTAAATCATGTTTGATGCACTCTGGATGTCCAATTTTTGCTGCACTGTGTCTAGGTTGAGATGAAATGAACGCCGCGGACAGTTTTCAGCAAGTTGCAACATTGAAATGCAGAAATAAAAGCACTTTTACATAAACAAGCTCTAAATCATGTTTGATGCACTCTGGATGTCCAATTTTTGCTGTGCTGTGTCTAGTTGAGATTAAATGAACACCGTGGATAGTTTTCAGCAAGTTGCAACATTGAAATGCAGAAATAAGCACTTTTACATAAACAAGCTCTAAATCATGTTTGATGCACTCTGGATGTCCAATTTTTGCTGTGCTGTGTCTAGTTGAGATTAAATGAACACCGTGGATAGTTTTCAGCAAGTTGGAACATTGAAATACAGAAATAAGCACTTTTCCATAAACAAGCTCTAAATCATGTTTGAAGCACTCTGGATGAAAAATGTTTTTGTTATGTTTTATTCGAGATGTTATGAAAACACTGTTGACTGTTTTCAGCAAGTTGCAAAATTGAAATGCAGAAATAAGCACTTTTCCATAAACAAGCTCTAAATCATGTTTGAAGCACTCTGGATGTTCAATTTTTGCTGTGCTGTGTCTAGTTGAGATTAAATGAACACCGTGGACAGTTTTCAGCAAGTTGTAACATTGAAATGCAGAAATAAGCACTTTTCCATAAAACAAGCTCTAAATCATGTTTGATGCACTCTGGATGTCCAATTTTTGCTGTGCTGTGTCTAGTTGAGATTAAATGAACACCGTGGATAGTTTTCAGCAAGTTGGAACATTGAAATACAGAAATAAGCACTTTTCCATAAACAAGCTCTAAATCATGTTTGAAGCACTCTGGATGAAAAATGTTTTTGTTATGTTTATTCGAGATGTTATGAAAACACTGTTGACTGTTTTCAGCAAGTTGCAGCAGTGAAATGCAGAAATAAGCGCTTTTCCATAAACAAGCTCTAAATCATGTTTGATGCACTCTGGATGTCCAATTTTTGCTGCACTGTGTCTAGGTTGAGATGAAATGAACGCCGTGGACAGTTTTCAGCAAGTTGCAACAGTGAAATGCAGAAATAAGCGATTTTCCATAAACAAGCTCTAAATCATGTTTGATGCACTCTGGATGTCCAATTTTTGCTGTGCTGTGTCTAGTTGAGATGAAATGAACACCGTGGAACGTTTTCAGCAAGTTGTAACATTGAAATGCAGAAATAAGCACTTTTCCATAAACAAGCTCTAAATCATGTTTGATGCACTCTGGATGTCCAATTTTTGCTGTGCTGTGTCTAGTTGAGATTAAATGAACACCGTGGATAGTTTTCAGCAAGTTGCAACATTGAAATACAGAAATACGCACTTTTCCATAAACAAGCTCTAAATCATGTTTGAAGCACTCTGGATGAAAAATGTTTTTGTTATGTTTATTCGAGATGTTATGAAACACTGTTGACTGTTTTCAGCAAGTTGCAACATTGAAATGCAGAAATAAGCGCTTTTCCATAAACAAGCTCTAAATCATGTTTGATGCACTCTGGATGTCCAATTTTTGCTGCACTGTGTCTAGGTTGAGATGAAATGAACGCCGCGGACAGTTTTCAGCAAGTTTGCAACATTGAAATGCAGAAATAAAAGCACTTTTACATAAACAAGCTCTAAATCATGTTTGATGCACTCTGGATGTCCAATTTTTGCTGTGCTGTGTCTAGTTGAGATTAAATGAACACCGTGGATAGTTTTCAGCAAGTTGCAACATTGAAATGCAGAAATAAGCACTTTTACATAAACAAGCTCTAAATCATGTTTGATGCACTCTGGATGTCCAATTTTTGCTGTGCTGTGTCTAGTTGAGATTAAATGAACACCGTGGATAGTTTTCAGCAAGTTGGAACATTGAAATACAGAAATAAGCACTTTTCCATAAACAAGCTCTAAATCATGTTTGAAGCACTCTGGATGAAAAATGTTTTTGTTATGTTTATTCGAGATGTTATGAAAACACTGTTGACTGTTTTCAGCAAGTTGCAGCAGTGAAATGCAGAAATAAGCGCTTTTCCATAAACAAGCTCTAAATCATGTTTGATGCACTCTGGATGTCCAATTTTTGCTGCACTGTGTCTAGGTTGAGATGAAATGAACGCCGTGGACAGTTTTCAGCAAGTTGCAACAGTGAAATGCAGAAATAAGCGATTTTCCATAAACAAGCTCTAAATCATGTTTGATGCACTCTGGATGTCCACTTTTTGCTGTGCTGTGTCTAGTTGAGATGAAATGAACACCGTGGAACGTTTTCAGCAAGTTGTAACATTGAAATGCAGAAATAAGCACTTTTCCATAAACAAGCTCTAAATCATGTTTGATGCACTCTGGATGTCCAATTTTTGCTGTGCTGTGTCTAGTTGAGATTAAATGAACACCGTGGATAGTTTTCAGCAAGTTGCAACATTGAAATACAGAAATACGCACTTTTCCATAAACAAGCTCTAAATCATGTTTGAAGCACTCTGGATGAAAAATGTTTTTGTTATGTTTATTCGAGATGTTATGAAAACACTGTTGACTGTTTTCAGCAAGTTGCAACATTGAAATGCAGAAATAAGCACTTTTCCATAAACAAGCTCTAAATCATGTTTGATGCACTCTGGATGTCCAATTTTTGCTGCACTGTGTCTAGGTTGAGATGAAATGAACGCCGTGGACAGTTTTCAGCAAGTTGCAACATTGAAATGCAGAAATAAGCACTTTTCCATAAACAAGCTCTAAATCATGTTTGAAGCACTCTGGATGTCCAATTTGTGCTGTGCTGTGTCTAGTTGAGATTAAATGAACACCGTGGACCGTTTTCAGCAAGTTGTAACATTGAAATGCAGAAATAAGCACTTTTCCATAAACAAGCTCTAAATCATGTTTGATGCACTCTGGATGTCCAATTTTTGCTGTGCTGTGTCTAGTTAAGATTAAATGAACACCGTGGATAGTTTTCAGCAAGTTGCAACATTGAAATGCAGAAATAAGCACTTTTCCATAAACAAGCTCTAAATCATGTTTGAAGCACCCTGGATGAAAAATGTTTTTGTTATGTTTATTAGAGATGTTATGAAAACACTGTTGACTGTTTTCAGCAAGTTGCAACATTGAAATGCAGAAATAAGCGCTTTTCCATAAACAAGCTCTAAATCATGTTTGATGCACTCTGGATGTCCAATTTTTGCTGCACTGTGTCTAGGTTGAGATGAAATGAACGCCGCGGACAGTTTTCAGCAAGTTGCAACATTGAAATGCAGAAATAAAAGCACTTTTACATAAACAAGCTCTAAATCATGTTTGATGCACTCTGGATGTCCAATTTTTGCTGTGCTGTGTCTAGTTGAGATTAAATGAACACCGTGGATAGTTTTCAGCAAGTTGCAACATTGAAATGCAGAAATAAGCACTTTTACATAAACAAGCTCTAAATCATGTTTGATGCACTCTGGATGTCCAATTTTTGCTGTGCTGTGTCTAGTTGAGATTAAATGAACACCGTGGATAGTTTTCAGCAAGTTGCACATTGAAATGCAGAGAAATAAGCACTTTTACATAAACAAGCTCTAAATCATGTTTGATGCACTCTGGATTGTCCAATTTTTGCTGTGCTGTGTCTAGTTGAGATTAAATGAACACCGTGGACAGTTTTCAGCAAGTTGTAACATTGAAATTGCAGAAATAAGCACTTTTCCATAAACAAGCTCTAAATCATGTTTGATGCACTCTGGATGTCCAATTGTTGCTGTGCTGTGTCTAGTTGAGATTAAATGAACACCGTGGATAGTTTTTAGCTAGTTGCAACATTGAAATGCAGAAATAAGCACTTTTCAATAAACAAGCTCTAAATCGTGTTTGAAGCACTCTGGACGAATTTTTTTTTTGTTATGTTTATTCGAGATGTTATGAAAACCACTCTTGACTGTTTTCAGCAAGTTGCAACATTGAAATGCAGAAATAAGCACTTTTCCATAAACAAGCTCTAAATCATGTTTGAAGCACTCTGGATGAAAAATGTTTTTGTTATGTTTATTCGAGATGTTATGAAAACACTGTTGACTGTTTTCAGCAAGTTGCAGCAGCTGCAAATGCCAGAAAATAAGCGCTTTTCCATAAACAAGCTCTAAATCATGTTTGATGCACTCTGGATGTCCAATTTTTTGCTGCACTGTGTCTAGGTTGAGATGAAATGAACACCGTGGAACGTTTCAGCAAGTTGTAACATTGAAATGCAGAAATAAGCACTTTTCCATAAACAAGCTCTAAATCATGTTTGATGCACTCTGGATGTCCAATTTTTGCTGTGCTGTGTCTAGTTGAGATTAAATGAACACCGTGGACAGTTTTCAGCAAGTTGCAACATTGAAATGCAGAAATAAGCACTTTTCCATAAACAAGCTCTAAATCATGTTTGAAGCACTCTGGATGAAAAATGTTTTTGTTATGTTTATTCGAGATGTTATGAAAACACTGTTGACTGTTTTCAGCAAGTTGCAACATTGAAATGCAGAAATAAGCACTTTTCCATAAACAAGCTCTAAATCATGTTTGAATGCACTCTGGATGTCCAATTTTTGCTGTGCTGTGTCTAGTTGAGATTAAATGAACACCGTGGACAGTTTTCAGCAAGTTGTAACATTGAAATGCAGAAATAAGCACTTTTCCATAAACAAGCTCTAAATCATGTTTGAAGCACTCTGGATGAAAAATGTTTTTGTTATGTTTATTCGAGATGTTATGAAAACACTGTTGACTGTTTTCAGCAAGTTGCAACATTGAAATGCAGAAATAAGCACTTTTCCATAAACAAGCTCTAAATCATGTTTGAAGCACTCTGGATGTCCAATTTTTGCTGTGCTGTGTCTAGTTGAGATTAAATGAACACCGTGGACAGTTTTCAGCAAGTTGCAACATTGAAATGCAGAAATAAGCACTTTTCCATAAACAAGCTCTAAATCATGTTTGAAGCACTCTGGATGAAAAATGTTTTTGTTATGTTTATTCGAGATGTTATGAAAACACTGTTGACTGTTTTCAGCAAGTTGCAACATTGAAATGCAGAAATAAGCACTTTTCCATAAACAAGCTCTAAATCATGTTTGATGCACTCTGGATGTCCAATTTTTGCTGTGCTGTGTCTAGGTTGAGATGAAATGAACGCCGTGGACAGTTTTCAGCAAGTTGCAACATTGAAATGCAGAAATAAGCACTTTTCCATAAACAAGCTCTAAATCATGTTTGAAGCACTCTGGATGTCCAATTTTTGCTGTGCTGTGTCTAGTTGAGATTAAATGAACACCGTGGACAGTTTTCAGCAAGTTGCAACATTGAAATGCAGAAATAAGCACTTTTCCATAAACAAGCTCTAAATCATGTTTGATGCACTCTGGATGTCCAATTTTTGCTGTGCTGTGTCTAGTTGAGATTAAATGAACACCGTGGACAGTTTTCAGCAAGTTGCAACATTGAAATGCAGAAATAAGCACTTTTCCATAAACAAGCTCTAAATCATGTTTGATGCACTCTGGATGTCCAATTTTTGCTGTGCTGTGTCTAGTTGAGATTAAATGAACACCGTGGACAGTTTTCAGCAAGTTGCAACATTGAAATGCAGAAATAAGCACTTTTCCATAAACAAGCTCTAAATCATGTTTGAAGCACTCTGGATGAAAAATGTTTTTGTTATGTTTATTCGAGATGTTATGAAAACACTGTTGACTGTTTTCAGCAAGTTGCAACATTGAAATGCAGAAATAAGCACTTTTCCATAAACAAGCTCTAAATCATGTTTGATGCACTCTGGATGTCCAATTTTTGCTGCACTGTGTCTAGGTTGAGATGAAATGAACGCCGTGGACAGTTTTCAGCAAGTTGCAACATTGAAATGCAGAAATAAGCACTTTTCCATAAACAAGCTCTAAATCATGTTTGAAGCACTCTGGATGTCCAATTTTTGCTGTGCTGTGTCTAGTTGAGATTAAATGAACACCGTGGACAGTTTTCAGCAAGTTGCAACATTGAAATGCAGAAATAAGCACTTTTCCATAAACAAGCTCTAAATCATGTTTGATGCACTCTGGATGTCCAATTTTTGCTGTGCTGTGTCTAGTTGAGATTAAATGAACACCGTGGATAGTTTTCAGCAAGTTGCAACATTGAAATGCAGAAATAAGCACTTTTCCATAAACAAGCTCTAAATCATGTTTGAAGCACTCTGGATGAAAAATGTTTTTGTTATGTTTATTCGAGATGTTATGAAAACACTGTTGACTGTTTTCAGCAAGTTGCAACATTGAAATGCAGAAATAAGCACTTTTCCATAAACAAGCTCTAAATCATGTTTGATGCACTCTGGATGTCCAATTTTTGCTGTGCTGTGTCTAGTTGAGATTAAATGAACACCGTGGACAGTTTTCAGCAAGTTGCAACATTGAAATGCAGAAATAAGCACTTTTCCATAAACAAGCTCTAAATCATGTTTGAATGCACTCTGGATGTCCAATTTTTGCTGTGCTGTGTCTAGTTGAGATTAAATGAACACCGTGGACAGTTTTCAGCAAGTTGTAACATTGAAATGCAGAAATAAGCACTTTTCCATAAACAAGCTCTAAATCATGTTTGATGCACTCTGGATGTCCAATTTTTGCTGTGCTGTGTCTAGTTGAGATTAAATGAACACCGTGGATAGTTTTCAGCAAGTTGCAACATTGAAATGCAGAAATAAGCACTTTTCCATAAACAAGCTCTAAATCATGTTTGAAGCACTCTGGATGAAAAATGTTTTTGTTATGTTTATTCGAGATGTTATGAAAACACTGTTGACTGTTTTCAGCAAGTTGCAACATTGAAATGCAGAAATAAGCACTTTTCCATAAACAAGCTCTAAATCATGTTTGATGCACTCTGGATGTCCAATTTTTGCTGTGCCTGTGTCTAGGTTGAGATTAAATGAACACCGTGGACAGTTTTCAGCAAGTTGCAACATTGAAATGCAGAAATAAGCACTTTTCCATAAACAAGCTCTAAATCATGTTTGATGCACTCTGGATGTTCAATTTTTGCTGTGCTGTGTCTAGTTGAGATTAAATGAACACCGTGGACAGTTTTCAGCAAGTTGTAACATTGAAATGCAGAAATAAGCACTTTTCCATAAACAAGCTCTAAATCATGTTTGATGCACTCTGGATGTTCAATTTTTGCTGTGCTGTGTCTAGTTGAGATTAAATGAACACCGTGGACAGTTTTCAGCAAGTTGCAACATTGAAATACAGAAATAAGCACTTTTCCATAAACAAGCTCTAAATCATGTTTGAAGCACTCTGGATGAAAAATGTTTTTGTTATGTTTATTCGAGATGTTATGAAAACAACTGTTGACTGTTTTCAGCAAGTTGCAACATTGAAATGCAGAAATAAGCACTTTTCCATAAACAAGCTCTAAATCATGTTTGATGCACTCTGGATGTTCAATTTTTGCTGTGCTGTGTCTAGTTGAGATTAAATGAACACCGTGGACAGTTTTCAGCAAGTTGCAACATTGAAATGCAGAAATAAGCACTTTTCCATAAACAAGCTCTAAATCATGTTTGATGCACTCTGGATGTCCAATTTTTGCTGTGCTGTGTCTAGTTGAGATTAAATGAACACCGTGGATAGTTTTCAGCAAGTTGCAACATTGAAATGCAGAAATAAGCACTTTTCCATAAACAAGCTCTAAATCATGTTTGAAGCACTCTGGATGAAAAATGTTTTTGTTATGTTTATTCGAGATGTTATGAAAACACTGTGACTGTTTTCAGCAAGTTGCAACATTGAAATGCAGAAATAAGCACTTTTCCATAAACAAGCTCTAAATCATGTTTGATGCACTCTGGATGTCCAATTTTTGCTGTGCTGTGTCTAGTTGAGATTAAATGAACACCGTGGATAGTTTTCAGCAAGTTGCAACATTGAAATGCAGAAATAAGCACTTTTCCATAAACAAGCTCTAAATCATGTTTGATGCACTCTGGATGTCCAATTTTTGCTGTGCTGTGTCTAGTTGAGATTAAATGAACACCGTGGACAGTTTTCAGCAAGTTGCAACATTGAAATGCAGAAATAAGCACTTTTCCATAAACAAGCTCTAAATCATGTTTGATGCACTCTGGATGTCCAATTTTTGCTGTGCTGTGTCTAGTTGAGATTAAATGAACACCGTGGACTAGTTTTCAGCAAGTTGCAACATTGAAATGCAGAAATAAGCACTTTTCCATAAACAAGCTCTAAATCATGTTTGAAGCACTCTGGATGAAAAATGTTTTTGTTATGTTTATTCGAGATGTTATGAAAACACTGTAGACTGTTTTCAGCAAGTTGCAACATTGAAATGCAGAAATAAGCACTTTTCCATAAACAAGCTCTAAATCATGTTTGATGCACTCTGGATGTCCAATTTTTGCTGTGCTGTGTCTAGTTGAGATGAAATGAACACCGTGGACAGTTTTCAGCAAGTTGCAACATTGAAATGCAGAAATAAGCACTTTTCCATAAACAAGCTCTAAATCATGTTTGATGCACTCTGGATGTCCAATTTTTGCTGTGCTGTGTCTAGTTGAGATTAAATGAACACCGTGGACAGTTTTCAGCAAGTTGCAACATTGAAATGCAGAAATAAGCACTTTTCCATAAACAAGCTCTAAATCATGTTTGATGCACTCTGGATGTCCAATTTTTGCTGTGCTGTGTCTAGTTGAGATTAAATGAACACCGTGGACAGTTTTCAGCAAGTTGCAACATTGAAATGCAGAAATAAGCACTTTTCCATAAACAAGCTCTAAATCATGTTTGAAGCACTCTGGATGTCCAATTTTTGCTGTGCTGTGTCTAGTTGAGATTAATGAAACACTGTGGACTGTTTTCAGCAAGTTGCAACATTGAAATGCAGAAATAAGCACTTTTCCATAAACAAGCTCTAAATCATGTTTGATGCACTCTGGATGTCCAATTTTTGCTGTGCTGTGTCTAGTTGAGATTAAATGAACACCGTGGACAGTTTTCAGCAAGTTGCAACATTGAAATGCAGAAATAAGCACTTTTCCATAAACAAGCTCTAAATCATGTTTGATGCACTCTGGATGTCCAATTTTTGCTGTGCTGTGTCTAGTTGAGATTAATGAACACCGTGGACAGTTTTCAGCAAGTTGCAACATTGAAATGCAGAAATAAGCACTTTTCCATAAACAAGCTCTAAATCATGTTTGATGCACTCTGGATGTCCAATTTTTGCTGTGCTGTGTCTAGTTGAGATTAAATGAACACCGTGGATAGTTTTCAGCAAGTTGCAACATTGAAATGCAGAAATAAGCACTTTTCCATAAACAAGCTCTAAATCATGTTTGAAGCACTCTGGATGAAAAAATGTTTTTGTTATGTTTATTCGAGATGTTATGAAAACACTGTAGACTGTTTTCAGCAAGTTACAACATTGAAATGCAGAAATAAGCACTTTTCCATAAACAAGCTCTAAATCATGTTTGATGCACTCTGGATGTCCAATTTTTGCTGTGCTGTGTCTAGTTGAGATTAAATGAACACCGTGGACAGTTTTCAGCAAGTTGCAACATTGAAATGCAGAAATAAGCACTTTTCCATAAACAAGCTCTAAATCATGTTTGATGCACTCTGGATGTCCAATTTTTGCTGTGCTGTGTCTAGTTGAGATTAAATGAACACCGTGGACAGTTTTCAGCAAGTTGCAACATTGAAATGCAGAAATAAGCACTTTTCCATAAACAAGCTCTAAATCATGTTTGATGCACTCTGGATGTCCAATTTTTGCTGTGCTGTGTCTAGTTGAGATTAAATGAACACCGTGGACTAGTTTTCAGCAAGTTGCAACATTGAAATGCAGAAATAAGCACTTTTCCATAAACAAGCTCTAAATCATGTTTGAATGCACTCTGGATGTCCAATTTTTGCTGTGCTGTGTCTAGTTGAGATTAAATGAACACCGTGGACAGTTTTCAGCAAGTTGCAACATTGAAATGCAGAAATAAGCACTTTTCCATAAACAAGCTCTAAATCATGTTTGAAGCACTCTGGATGTCCAATTTTTGCTGTGCTGTGTCTAGTTGAGATTTAATGAACACCGTGGACAGTTTTCAGCAAGTTGCAACATTGAAATGCAGAAATAAGCACTTTTCCATAAACAAGCTCTAAATCATGTTTGAAGCACTCTGGATGAAAATGTTTTGTTATGTTTATTCGAGATGTTATGAAAACAACTGTTGACTGTTTTCAGCAAGTTGCAACATTGAAATGCAGAAATAAGCACCTTTTCCATAAACAAGCTCTAAATCATGTTTGAAGCACTCTGGATGTCCAATTTTTGCTGTGCTGTGTCTAGTTGAGATTAAATGAACACCGTGGACAGTTTTCAGCAAGTTGCAACATTGAAATGCAGAAATAAGCACTTTTCCATAAACAAGCTCTAAATCATGTTTGATGCACTCTGGATGTCCAATTTTTGCTGTGCTGTGTCTAGTTGAGATTAAATGAACACCGTGGACAGTTTTCAGCAAGTTGCAACATTGAAATGCAGAAATAAGCACTTTTCCATAAACAAGCTCTAAATCATGTTTGAATGCACTCTGGATGTCCAATTTTTGCTGTGCTGTGTCTAGTTGAGATTAAATGAACACCGTGGACAGTTTTCAGCAAGTTGCAACATTGAAATGCAGAAATAAGCACTTTTCCATAAACAAGCTCTAAATCATGTTTGATGCACTCTGGATGTCCAATTTTTGCTGTGCTGTGTCTAGTTGAGATTAAATGAACACCGTGGACAGTTTTCAGCAAGTTGCAACATTGAAATGCAGAAATAAGCACTTTTCCATAAACAAGCTCTAAATCATGTTTGAAGCACTCTGGATGAAAAATGTTTTTGTTATGTTTATTCGAGATGTTATGAAAACACTGTGACTGTTTTCAGCAAGTTGCAACATTGAAATGCAGAAATAAGCACTTTTCCATAAACAAGCTCTAAATCATGTTTGATGCACTCTGGATGTCCAATTTTTGCTGTGCTGTGTCTAGTTGAGATTAAATGAACGCCGTGGACAGTTTTCAGCAAGTTGCAACATTGAAATGCAGAAATAAGCACTTTTCCATAAACAAGCTCTAAATCATGTTTGATGCACTCTGGATGTCCAATTTTTGCTGTGCTGTGTCTAGTTGAGATTAAATGAACACCGTGGATAGTTTTCAGCAAGTTGCAACATTGAAATGCAGAAATAAGCACTTTTCCATAAACAAGCTCTAAATCATGTTTGAAGCACTCTGGATGAAAATGTTTTTGTTATGTTTATTCGAGATGTTATGAAACACTGTTGACTGTTTTCAGCAAGTTGCAACATTGAAATGCAGAAATAAGCACTTTTCCATAAACAAGCTCTAAATCATGTTTGATGCACTCTGGATGTCCAATTTTTGCTGTGCTGTGTCTAGTTGAGATTAAATGAACGCCGTGGACAGTTTTCAGCAAGTTGCAACATTGAAATGCAGAAATAAGCACTTTTCCATAAACAAGCTCTAAATCATGTTTGATGCACTCTGGATGTCCAATTTTTGCTGTGCTGTGTCTAGTTGAGATTAAATGAACACCGTGGACAGTTTTCAGCAAGTTGCAACATTGAAATGCAGAAATAAGCACTTTTCCATAAACAAGCTCTAAATCATGTTTGATGCACTCTGGATGTCCAATTTTTGCTGTGCTGTGTCTAGTTGAGATTAAATGAACACCGTGGACTAGTTTTCAGCAAGTTGCAACATTGAAATGCAGAAATAAGCACTTTTCCATAAACAAGCTCTAAATCATGTTTGAAGCACTCTGGATGAAAAATGTTTTTGTTATGTTTATTCGAGATGTTATGAAAACACTGTGACTGTTTTCAGCAAGTTGCAACATTGAAATGCAGAAATAAGCACTTTTCCATAAACAAGCTCTAAATCATGTTTGATGCACTCTGGATGTCCAATTTTTGCTGTGCTGTGTCTAGGTTGAGATGAAATGAACGCCGTGGACAGTTTTCAGCAAGTTGCAACATTGAAATGCAGAAATAAGCACTTTTCCATAAACAAGCTCTAAATCATGTTTGATGCACTCTGGATGTCCAATTTTTGCTGTGCTGTGTCTAGGTTGAGATTAAATGAACACCCGTGGACAGTTTTCAGCAAGTTGTAACATTGAAATGCAGAAATAAGCACTTTCCCATAAACAAGCTCTAAATCATGTTTGATGCACTCTGGATGTCCAATTTTTGCTGTATGTGTCTAGGTTGAGTATGAAAGAACACCGTGGACTGTTTTCAGCAAGTTGCAACATTGAAATGCAGAAATAAGCACTTTTCCAATAAACAAGCTCTAAATCATGTTTTGAAGCACTCTGGATGTCAATTTTTGCTGTGCTGTGTCTAGTTGAGATTAAATGAACACCGTGGACAGTTTTCAGCAAGTTGCAACATTGAAATACAGAAATAAGCACTTTTCCATAAACAAGCTCTAAATCATGTTTGAAGCACTCTGGATGAAAAATGTTGTTTGTTAGTTTTATTCGAGATGTTATGAAAACACCTGTGACTGTTTTCAGCAAGTTGCAACATTGAAATGCAGAAA
>NW_022263813.1:0-41886 GCF_002021735.2 Oncorhynchus kisutch
TCTCCCCATCCTCTCTCCTCTCCTCTATTCCCCCATCCCTCTCTCCTCTCCTCTATTCTCCCCCATCCCTCCTCCTCTATTCTCCCCATCCCTCTCTCCTCTCCTCTATTCACCCATCCCTCCCTCCCTCCTCTATCTCCCATCCCTCCGTCCCTCCTCTATTCTCCCCATCCCTCCCTCCCTCCTCTTTCTCCCCATCCTCTCTCCTCCTCTATTCTCCCCATCCCTCTCTCCTCTCCTCTATTCTCCCCATCCCCCCCTCCCTCCTATTCTCCCCATCCCTCTCTCCTCTCCTCTATTCTCCCCATCCCTCCCTCCCTCCTCTATTCTCCCCCTCTCTCCTCTCCTCTATTCTCCCATCCCTCTCTCCTCTCCTCTATTCTCCCATCCCTCCCTCCCTCCTCTATTCTCCCCATCCCTCCCTCCTCCTCTATTTCCCCACCCTCCCTCCCTCCTCTATTATCCCCATCCATCCCTCCCTCCCTCCTCTATTCTCCCCATCCCTCCCTCCTCCTCTATCTCCCCATCCCTCTCTCCTCTCCTCTGTGTAGACTGACAGACAAGGGTGGAAATCTGGCTGCTGATCAAAAAAGCATCACGCCCACCTCTGCCTTCCCCTCGCTCCCTCCATCTCTCTCTTCTCCTCTTCTCTCTTCACCCCCTGCCTTTCCCTCACTCCCTCCATCTCTCTTTTCACCCCTGCCTTCCCCACACTCCCTCCATCTCTCCTCCCCTCCCTCCATCTCTCCTCCCTCTCCCTCCCTCTCTCTTTTCTCCTTTTCCTGTCCCTGTATCCTATCCCCCTCCCTCCTCTCTTCCCCTCCCATGTATAGAAGAACAGAGACAGAGACAGAGAGAGAGAGGAGAGAGAGAGAGAGAGAGAGAGAGAGAGAGAGAGAGAAAGAGGAGAAAGACAGAGGGGATAGAGAGAGAGAAAGAGAGAGAGAAATAGAGAGAGAGAAAGAGCGAGAAAGGGAGAGAGAGAGAAAGAGGGAGAGAGAGAGAGAAGAAAGACAGAGGGATAGAGAGAGAGAAATAGGGGGAGAGAGAGAGTGAGAGGAGGAAGACAGAGGGATAGAGAGAGAGAGAGAGACAGAGAGAGAGGGAGGCTGGTGGTTCTGTGCGATGCTAATTAGCAGACTGAGCAGCCTAATCAGAGAGCAGTAGAGATACACAGACACAATCCCAGGCACAACCCCCCCACCCCACCCACCCAGGTCTCCATGGAACTCTGCCTCAGTTCTCTGCTCCTCTGCTCTCCTCCTCTCACTATTCTACAACACAGACACAGACACCAGCAGGAGGGATGGAGGAAGGAAAGGAGGGAGGAAGGGAGCAATCTCACATGGGCAGGAAACTGCTGCACACACAGGCCCACACACAACACGCACACAGGCACACACACACACAGGCACACACACACACACCGGCAAGCGCCACACACACACAAGCAGACATATACAAAGGCACACACAAACAGCAGGCCACATATCACACAAAACGTATGAACATTGTGAATGTTCACAAACACACACACACACACTCACAACACATATTACACACACAGTAGGAGACAACAGAGGCTGTTTTGTGTTCTCTGCGGATGTGTAGAAACAAAAGGAGAGCAGCGGGCCGTTACATCACAGAGAGACTCAGAGATACAAAGAGAATGAGAAAGGGAGACAGAGACTACATATAGAGAGAGAGAAAGAAAGAGAGAGAATATAGAGAGCGACACAAGAGAAAGCAAGAGAAAGAGAGAGGGAGGGAGAGAGATTCAGAAAGAGAGAGAGAGCAACAGAGAGAGAGAGAGAAAGAGAGAGAGAGAGAGAGATTCAGCAAGAGAAAGAGAGAGGAGGGAGAGCAAGAGAGAGAGAGAGAAAGAGAGAGAGGAGTGAGAGGAGAGGAGAGTAGAGAGAAGAGAGAGAGAGAATAGAGAGACGAGAGAGAGAGAGAGAGAGAGAGAGAGAGAGAGAGAGAGAGAGAGACTGCCGAGGATAAGGGGGGAAGCACCCCACCATTGTAGTTAGTAGGTGTTCCCACCTTGTCATTCACAGGAGCCAGTTCACTGGCCAGCTGCATCCTCCATCCTCCACTACCGCACACTGCAGCTAGCTTTCATGTCTACAGTAGTGCAGAACCACACACACACACACACACCAGCGCGCAAGCACACACATTGCAGCTTTCATGTTAGCTCAGAGCAGAGACTCAGGCACACAGACACGGCAGCTTTCATGTTTGCAGTGACCATGGCAATTAAAGGTCCCATTCTGCGCTGGCCATGGAGAATAACACACACACATTGCAGTGCTGTGAGTGCTGGTGCGTTCTATTTCAGCAGGCATGAGTACATATGTCCAGAGAGAGAGAGAGACCTACTGAACCTGCAGACAGTATGACACAACACACACAGATCACCCATACACTCTCAAAAGCACAATATTCATTTTTTTCATATATAACATTATTTTTGTGCATGTGTTTCGAAGTGAACAGCAATCGCCCTCATACATAATTTGTCTTTGTCTTCCAGGCTTTGTAAAATAGAGCACTACCCAGCCCCAGTGAGCATCACCTATGCAGTACGACAGACAGACAGACAGACAGATAGGACATCCCTCCACCCAAACCTGATGATGAGTCATGATGAGACGTCATGACGGACAGACGCATCAGCCAATGGGGACGGCTGGGATCCTCTGAGGCACCACCGATGGCAGCAATACAGACACAAGACAGCAGGTCCCTCAGAGCAACCCCCGTAACCCCTGGCAACGGCACTGCTTTATCTCAGCCACCCCTGATAACCAGACAGAGAGACAGAGAGACAGAGAGAGGGACTGCATTGTCTGTCTGACAGACAGTCTCCTTCACGGACAGACGGACTGCGGTGTTTTGAGAGAGTCTTTCACAGCCCTGTCTGTCTGTGTCTGGAGTCTAGACACCTGGCAGCCATGGTTACTTAGAGACCACCCCTCCAGAGAGAGAGGGGGAGAGAGAGGGGGAGAGACAGGGAGCTGTTTTAAATTCACGCTGCACTGTTCTGCCTCCGGAACGGTCGCTATCATTTTTGGACACCTGGTGGATTGCGATTGGCCAGAATAGGCCCCCTCCGGCTATGCTGTCCGAGTTCCAGGTCGCGGTGTGTGTGTGACATGGACTGTGTGTGTGTGTGCTTGTACAAGGAAGGGAACGAGCGTGTTCCAATTCAAGATGTCATGCGTCAAAAGAAGCCTCCCCTCCCCTGGATGTATCTCAATGTGCGCTTAAGTGTTATAAAAATGTACATTGTGTGTTTTAACAGATTCTAAATATGATTCTGATATTGACAGAAAGAACAAATGACTGAATATAACGCTCTTCTTCCGGTATGTATTTTGATGTGCATATTACGGCTATACGACACCATTGAGTCAGCGTTGGTATCTGTCCCGCTTTGTGTTCAATTAAGCATTTGGATAAAAATAAAGGCTTCCATATTCACACTAGCGTACTACTTTAGAATGCATGCCTTATACATTGCTCCATTCTAAGTGGGTAGTGTGCTAATTTGGATATTGGGGGGGGGGTCAAAACTCTGGAGGTCACCGAGTCGAAGTTCAGACGTGTGCTCATACAACATGATGTACAGTAGACGCCACATCATCACCATAAAGGTTAAAGGTCAGGGCTTAGGGCCCGGCCGGCATCATCTCACACGTCATGTCATCTCATCTCACCACAGTTCTTCATCAATATCTCTGTCCATCATCTCCATCACCAAAGGCTGCTGTCTCCATAAAAATGAACAAGTATTCGACTCCAATAGATTCTTAGTCCTACACGACTTGAGTTCTCAGCACCATAGAGCTGAATCAACCGTACAGAGACTCAAATATGTCATAATATGGACACCGTACAGTAACACAGTCCTCCCCATTAAATGGGGAACCGTGACTGTTGTACGGTGTCCGTATTCGGACTGTTTCAGTTTTCTGACTCCACATCAAGTGTGTCTCTCTCATTCCTTTCTCTGTATGTGGCACTTACAGTAGCGTAGCCTGTTCCCCTTACTGCAGCATTCTCACACACACAGACAGCCTCTTTAGGGTGTAGTGTACAGTACTTTAGTACTACTTTAGGGTGTAGTGTACAGTACTTCAGTACTACTTTAGGATGTAGTGTACAGTACTTTAGTACTTCATATCAGTGGACACATACAGTATTAGGGCGTACAGTACAGACAAGAGCAAAGCATCACACCACAAACCTCTTCTTCTTCTGATTCTTGATTATGATGCCCTCATTATTTAATGGTGTATATAAGTATTTGACGCTGTTTAAATGTAAGATGTGATGTACTAATATAATTGTGTATAGTATTTCCTAGAGATGTTTATTTTCTATAAAATCAATATGTTATTGCTTATAAAAATGTTATTAAAAGAATCCATTGAGAAAAGAGACTTTTGGGAATGTCACTCGTTCTAAGTTGAGCATGCAGTGTTTTTTATTATTCATGTTTTCATTGTTTCAATCGATGACACTACAGCATCAATTTGTGTGAACTGTTTTTGTAACGCCAAATGTCAAATATACCAGCACCTTTCAACGCTGCCCAGACCAAGGACTGTTCTTTTTTCTCATCTTCTTCCAAATCTGCACTGACACACATTTGTGATCATTAATGACAGACTGTGAGGACAGAAATACAGATGGAAGAATAGGACATGTCATGACACACAAAGGTGCACACACACACACACACAGTACACACTCACACAGTACACACACACACACACAGTACACACACACACACTGTTCCAGTTTCAGTGTTCTTAAGGACAGAAAGCATGGAGCAGCAGCAATACATAAGGTCATGGGTCAGGTCATAAATTAGGTTCGGTTTCTAAAATAAAGTCAATCTCAATGTGACTTGGATTGAAAAAGAAAGAGCACTGAGACTGGTGCAAAACGTATGTTGTAAACACTCTAAACCATGTTTACACCAATCCAATGCTTTTTAACTTTAGTAGCACATGTAAGAAGATTGCCATGTTTCCCTGTTAGCTAGCTATGTTTCCCTGTTAGCTAGCTCTGTTTCCCTGTTAGCTAGCTATGTTTCCCTGTTAGCTAGCTCTGTTTCCCTGTTAGCTAGCTATGTTTCCCTGTCAGCTAGCTATGTTTCCCTGTTAGCTAGCTATGTTTCCCTGTTAGCTAGCTATGTTTCCCTGTTAGCTAGTGATAGCTACACTGTAAAGGGCTTGCCGTGGATTTGACAGTAACTAACAGGCAGCAAAGTGGCAAGTAAGTTACTGTATTTCATATTGTAGTACACCTACTGTAATCTAAACACAGTATCAAAGCAAGTACTGTGTAATGACACAGTATAATACCGTAGAATGATGAATGCATGAATAATGGACTGGATGAATGAATGAAGTTCATTGAGGGGAGATGGGATTTGTATTTCACAGTATTTTACTATAATTACATGGAATTGGTACAAGCAGGTTGGCTGAAAGGTCAAGTGTTTACACATTACAGCATATCAATAAATATTTGGTGGTTTATATTACTTGCCCTTCTAGAAACCTTAAAGAGATTCTGCAGTACGTTTGTATACTTTTTAGCCAGTAATTGTGAAAGATGCATTCACAAGACGAAAGTGGTCCCCGAATATTGGGTACTACGTCACATACAGTATGGGCAGATATGTGCACCACGTCATTGCTCTCTCTCTCTCGCTGTGCTGTGTTTGCGCATCTTGCTAGCTGTCACTCAAATGGCAAAGGGCTGAAGCTCATTGGCTAGGACCAGTGCTTGACATGGGCAGGAGTACCGGCATCTCAAATGTTCTACTTCTTGAATTCCTACACCTCTTATTAACTCAACAGTATTGTGGAGCTCCTGCACCTCTTATTAGCTCAACAGTATTGTGGAGCTCCTGCACCTCTTATTAACTCAACAGTATTGTGGAGCTCCTGCACCTCTTATTAACTCAACAGTATTGTGGAGCTCCTGCACCTCTTATTAGCTCAACAGTATTGTGGAGCTCCTGCACCTCTTATTAGCTCAACAGTATTATGGAGCTCCTGCACCTCTTATTAGCTCAACAGTATTGTGGAGCTCCTGCACCTCTTATTAGCTCAACAGTATTGTGGAGCTCCTGCACCTCTTATTAGCTCAACAGTATTGTGGAGCTCCTGCACCTCTTATTAACTCAACAGTATTGTGGAGCTCCTGCACCTCTTATTAACTCAACAGTATTGTGGAGCTCCTGCACCTCTTATAAACTCAACAGTATTGTGGAGCTCCTGCACTTCTTATTAACTCAACAGTATTGTGGAGCTCCTGCACCTCTTATTAACTCAACAGTATTGTGGAGCTCCTGCACCTCTTATTAACTCAACAGTATTGTGGAGCTCCTGCACCTCTTATTAACTCAACAGTATTATGGAGCTCCTGCACCTCTTATTAACTCAACAGTATTGTGGAGCTCCTGCACCTCTTATTAACTCAACAGTATTGTGGAGCTCCTGCACCTCTTATTAGCTCAACAGTATTGTGGAGCTCCTGCACCTCTTATTAGCTCAACAGTATTGTGGAGCTCCTGCACATAAATGTAAACAAAACCGGCACCCGAAATGAGTACTGGCACCTATTTCAGTCCAAGTCAAGCACAGGCTATAACTGTAATTGCTAGGGGGCTGGCCCTCAACGGGAGCACAGTTCTAGGAAAAACAGTTGCTTTGAAACTCGGGATTTGGTGGCTAATTGAGGTAAGACTAATTCTGCATGTATGAACTACACATTGACACATCCAGCCCAAAGCGGGAGATTTAAAAAATAGTTAGTAATCGCCAAAGTTCAGGAGCATGTCTTTCCAAACTGACAGCCACTACAGGGCAAAACAGATTAAAAAAGACATGGAAAAATGCTCAAGCATTAAAGGTTTAAGACTTGCTGCCACTCTAATCTGTCCCCAATGTTAAATTGATGGGGCATTACTACCACATACCAGTTAAATTGGTACAGCACTCTTAATATAGCCTCCTATAAGACACTCCTCAAAATAAGACAGAAACAACAATACCACTCGTGGTCAAAATGTTTTCAACCCACCAAAAATGCCATATACAGCAATTACCCCCCCCCCCCCCCCCCCCCCCCCACACACAAAATGTTCCCACAATGCACCATAATTGACAGCATGCTGCAGTAAAACTTTCACAGTATTTTACTGCTGATAATAGCCCAAATGACTGTATGAATGCTAGTTTTATGTTAGTGTGGTGCAGAGCCTGTGAGCAGGGTTGTGGGTGGAAATCCTGTTCATCGCTCTCTTATGGAGTGGTGCTTGTCCACCGCTCTGTGCTCCATGTCCTTTCCCACCCTCTGCTAAAAACTGCTCTGTGCCTCCGAGAGTGAAAAACACAGTGTAACGGCTGTTGGTGGAAGAAGGTGAGGACCAAAGTGCAGCGTGGTACGTGTTCATCATTTATCAAATAGAACTGAACACTAAATACAAAACAACAAAAGCACACCCGAAACAGCTCCGTCAGGTGCAAAACACACTAAACAGAAAATAACTACCCACAACCCATAGTGGGAAAACAGGCTGCCTAAGTATGGTTCTCAGAGACAACGATTGCCAGCTGCCTCTGATTGGGAACCATACCAGGCCAAACACGTAGAAATACAAAACCTAGACTACAAAACATAGAATGCCCACCCCAACTCACGCCCTGACCAAACTAAAACAGAGACATAAAAAAGGAACTAAGGTCAGGACGTGACAGTACCCCCCACCATCTGTCCGCGGTGGCGGCTCTGGCACGGGACATGGACCCCACTCCACCTTAGTCTGGGCCCACTTCGGTGGCACCTTTGGAGCAATGACCCTCGCCGCCGACCCCGGACTGGGGACCCTTTCAGCGGGCCCCGAATAGACGGGAGACTCTGTCAGCGCCGGAGTGAAGGGAGGCTCTGTAGCCCCAGCCTTTGGGAATCTCCCGCCACACTCCAGTCAAATTGGTATGAATTTACCCGCCAGATTCAGCAGCGTGACAAAAGGCATGCCCCAAAACATTTTTTTTCAATTTCATGATGGTTTTTATTTTATTTAGTTTGTTTTGGAGCCAAATATAGAACTGATTTCAAACTGGTTTGTTAATTATTTTATTTCAGTTTACTAATTGTTTTTCATGATTAGTTTTCATTTTGACACTTTTATAATAACATTTATTTGGCGGGTGCTTATATTTGTCCTATTTCACACATATACATGTGTGTAATAATACCCATGTGTAAATGAACCCACACATATACACGTGTGTAATAATACCCATGTGTAAATGAACCCACACATATACACGTGTGTAATAATACCCATGTAAATTAACCCAGGCAGTTAACCCACTGTTCCTAGGCCGTCATTGGAATTAAGAATTTGTTCTTAATTAATTGACTTGCCTAGTTAAATAAAGGTTCAATACAATGTTTTTTTTGCCTATCCCACTCTCCCTGAGACACCATCTGAGAGTGGGGTCACAGCCAGGGTCAGACATTATCAACAGTGACCCTGGAGCAATTAGGGTTAAGTGCCTTTCTCAAGGGAACATCAGATTTTCTTGTAGGATCAGGACTAGCAACAGTTGGGTAGTTTCAGTTTCTCTCAAACCCCCGCCACCATCAAAGCACCACAAGAGACCCTGAGGCATTTCCTTACAAAATGGTATTTTTATTTACATATCCAGGAATAAACCAATGAGCAAAGAAGGAGAAAGACAGGGAAGGAAAGAATATGTTGATTAAGAAACTAAATAATAATAATAATACTACATGTTCAGATGTGGTTGTGATGATTTAACACAGTCACACCACAGACTGACCCAACACACTGGGAAGGAATCATCAGTCCAGTGTCCCTCAGTCAGTCATTTACAATGATACACTATTACAAACTAGCATGTCCTGGGATAAACACAACAAAAGCATGCTAAAGAACCAAATGGGGTTTTAGTCTTCTGAAAACAAAAACTGTGGTTCTGGAACAGGGTTGTACACACACACACACACAACTCTTTCACTCTGTCTTTTTAACATATGGGTCCTGTTCAAAAGGAGCACACGTTTTAAAAACGTTTTTCAACGGAAAACAAAAAATGACAGTTTCTTATTGGACAAGAACCCATTTTCTTCCATTTGGGGCCTAGTGAACAGGACCCAGGGGCCTGACTACAGGAGGGTGTGGCAGCCTCGCTACAGGCCTTCTTTTGAAGAAGAGATGATAATAACAAGAGTCAATTAAATCATGAGATCTAGAAATACTAGATGAGACTCGGGCTCTTTTGTAAGCTATTGGTCTTGAACGGAGTGACTTGGGGGGGGGGGGGGGGGGGCACCACCATAGAAATATAATTATTAGAATGGACATTCCCATTAAAGTCAATGTTCTGTTATGGGTGGCCCAGCGGCTCAACCCTAGACTGGAGCCTATCGCTCGAGGACTCAACACCTCCAACTCTTTCTGATATCATCATAGTGGCAGCACACACCTTGCGCAATAGTGCAAACGCTCACATGAGTCTGATGACAATATTGAATGGTCTTTGACACTCCTTGGCCCCAAAAGCACATGGACACTGTCCCCTTTTTTGATACACTTACCAACTATGGCAACAAACATAGGTTGAGTAACACATACCAAATGGCACCCTATTCCCTTTTTGGGGTGCACTACTTTTGACTAGAGTCTATAGGAAGTAGTGCACTATATAGAGAATAGGGTGCCATTTGGGACTCATCCATACTCCCCATTGGACCCCAAGCCTCTGGCTATGCTACACAATGAGGGTGGAAAGTAAATGATCACCCGGCCAATGGAAAATACTGATCAGCAGAACAAATCTCAGACAGATTATAAATACATTGTAAAATATATACACAGCAACAACAAAGAAAATAATATGAAAAGGAAAAGCTACAATATTATAGAACTCCTCAAATACAGCCCCTCTGGGCCAGTGCAGATTAAACGACGTGACAGAGATGCAACATTTCAGACCATCGCAGATAGAAACACAATGTATAGATCTGTCATGGTCCTCTTTTCAACATGATAGAGAAACCCGTCTGCTCTATACCATATATTTCTGAAATGTTGTGCTCCTCAAAAAGACCAGTCTGTCCCAACGCAGTTTGCTCCTCCCACCGCAGCCAGTCAGACAGACAACCACTCTGTAAACACACCAATCACAACAGAGTGCTTCGCTTTGTAAGGTGCATCGTCCAATCAAAACATGGGGCTAGTAGTGTACAACTGCAGGTAAAAACCTTTCCCCTTCTCTCTCACACACACACACACACACACACTCCCAGCCATCACACCTTCACAGTCCTGCAGAGGGCGGCAGAACTCCACCCAGTAGACACACTCCGCCACTACAGTGCATTTCACGCAGGGGAATAGAAAAGAACCAGAAATGTGAACCTATATATCCTGGTGGATGAGGACTAGCTTACATGACAGATCATGTCAACAATGTCAACAGCAACACTTTACTGGGGTGAAGTCCTCCCCTGCTAAACTGTCACTCTGAGAGCTGTCTACTGACAGGTGATATGAAACTAATGGCAGGTAACTGTCAGGTATGTTCATTCGTCTGTCTGTATGCCTGATATGATTCTCAATGTCTAGTTAGACTGTCTGTATGTCTGTTCGTCAGCTGCAGGCCAAATGCCAAAAACCTCCTTCATCCATGTGTGTGTGTGTGTGTGGGGCTGGTCTCTCTGCCTCGCTCTGTATCGTCTAGGCAGAGGTGACAGTGGTGCCGCTGCCCAGCTTAATGATCATCTGCTGGCAGTCGTGGAGGGTGCGCTTGTCCCCCAGCTTCTCCAGTGTCCGGGCTGCGTCCGCCAGCATGCCCACCCGCTGGCCCGGTGCCGACAGGAAGGAGGGGGGCAGGTAGCGACACGCCAACATCACCGCCTCAGCCTGCTCCCTCTGGCCAGGACGCATCTCACACTCCTCTGTAGAATCACACACACACACACACACACACACACACACGTGAGTTGTGGGGATACAGAGAGGGATACTACACAGATAACACTCATATCGCGCCGTGTCCCTTTAGACCTCATTATGAAAGGCTTAAAAAAGGCACACAAAACCCACAGAACCTTTCTCACACACGCAAACTACAAAAACCCCTCCCTGCAGTTACCCGTCTTGGCTCCGGGGGTGGCTCTGCGTCTGAGCGAGCGGTCCAGGAGCTGATGTGTTCGCGTGGGACTGGCCCCAGCCATCAGCCTGGCGGTTGCCTCATGAAGAAACAACTGAGAGGGAGAGAGAGAACAGTGTTTGATGAGTGAGAAGTGAGAAATCTACCTAGATCAACCTGTGTCCATATACATGTATGTGCCCGTGTCTACATGTGTATGTATGTCTTCCTCCACGTCCTACCCTGCGCATGGCGGGCCTGAAGCTCTGGGCCAGCTTCCTGAGGGAGGAGAGGTCCTGCTGGAAGCCGTGCAGCTCGGCCGGGGAGGCCTGCAAGGAGAGACCCCCGGGACTGGAGCTCTGCTGAAGACGCCACACGTTAGTCCGCATCACCAGCAGCAGGTCACACAGCAGCAACTGGACCACCTGGGGAGAGAGAAAGAGAGAGAGACAGAAAGACAGAGAGAGACAGAGAGAGATCGAGAGAGAGAGACAGGGAGAGAGAGAGAGAAAGACAGAGACCGAGAGAGATCAAGAGACCGAGAGAGATCGAGAGAGATCAAGAGAGACAGAAAGACAGAGAGAGACCGAGAGAGAGAGACAGAAAGAGAGAGACCGAGAGATAGAGACAGAGAGAGAGAGACAGAGACAGAGAGACAGAGAGAGACCGAGAGAGATCAAGAGAGAGATCAAGAGAGAGACAGAGACCGAGAGAGACCGAGAAAGAGAGACCGAGACAGAGACAGAGAGAGAAGCAAACCTTATGGTGTGCGTATTGAAAATGACATTAGTTTGAAAGGCAGTAACAGTGTGTATTGATGTCTCCTGCCCATTGTGCTGTATAGGGCCCAGTTCTGTCTTGCACTGCAGGAACATTGCACCCAGCTGAGAGACACATGCAATGCAACTACAATGCACCACAGCTCTGGCCATAGCTGCTGTGTGTGTGTGTGTGTGTATATATGTGTGTGTGTACCTTGTCTAGGCTGCTGCTGTGACAGTGTGGTCCCAGGTTGAGGCTGTCTCTCAGCAGGCCGCTGGCCCTCTCACTGTGGCTCAGACTCAGCTGACAGTTCTCTGGTTTGGTCAGCATGGCGCGCACCGCTCGGAACGTGTTCAAAGACGCCTTGGGCAACGGACTCCTGAGGACACATGAACAACTCTTTTCAGAAAGGTGGTGGAGAAGAACTGGGGAAGTGTGTGTGTGTGTGTGTGTGTGTGTGTGTGTGTGTGTGTGTGTGTGTGGTAATCTGTATGTCACTCCGGAATGTTCTACTACAGCTTGGTACAGTCCCTCGGCTGTGTGTGTATGTGTGTGTGTGTGCGCGCGCTTGCGTGCGTGTACACTCACTCTGCAGTCTGTAGACTACGGGGCAGGTGCTCGGCGGCGGGGTACAGTCTCTCAGCCGCTGCGTCGTCTCCTTGAAGCCAGTTAATGATCACCACGGCAACCGACGACCACCATTTGGAATGAAGGTCACAGCCTGGAGGTCCCAGACAAGGTTTACACACAGTCAATAAAGAAAATACACACAGAGACAGGTTATTATTGGGATAGTTCCTGTAGCTGATCTAGAGATATCAACTGTAACTCTGTTGATACACAACAGCTTGCTGGGGTTAAGTTCAGGGTTATGTTTGGGGTTAGGTTTAGGATAAGGGCAAGGGTTGTTTTGGGTGAGGCCTGGGGTTAAGTTTAGGGAAGAGTTTAGGGCTAGGGCTAGGTTTAGGAGAAGGGCAAGGGTTATGTTTTGGGTGAGGCCTGGGGTTAAGTTTAGGGAAGAGTTTAGGTTTAGGGCTAGGTTTAGGAGAAGGGCAAGGGTTATGTTTTGGGTGAGGCCTGGGGTTAAGTTTAGGGAAGAGTTTAGGTTTAGGGCTAGGTTTAGGATAAGGGCAAGGGTTGTTTTGGGTGAGGCCTGGGGTAAAGTTTAGGGAAGAGTTTAGGTTTAGGGCTAGGTTTAGGATAAGGGCAAGGGTTATGTTTTGGGTGAGGCCTGGGGTTAAGTTTAGGGAAGAGTTTAGGTTTAGGGCTAGGTTTAGGATAAGGGCAAGGGTTATGTTTTGGGTGAGGCCTGGGGTTAAGTTTAGGGAAGAGTTTAGGTTTAGGGCTAGGTTTAGGATAAGGGCAAGGGTTATGTTTTGGGTGAGGCCTGGGGTTAAGTTTAGGGAAGAGTTTAGGGCTAGGGCTAGGTTTAGGATAAGGGCAAGGGTTATGTTTTGGGTGAGGCCTGGGGTTAAGTTTAGGGAAGAGTTTAGGTTTAGGGCTAGGTTTAGGATAAGGGCAAGGGTTATGTTTTGGGTGAGGCCTGGGGTTAAGTTTAGGGAAGAGTTTAGGTTTAGGGCTAGGTTTAAATGTATGTTGAAGGTTAGAGGATAGTTAGTTGACATGATGTTGACAGGTTTAGAACATCTATGTGGGACTATCCAGACATGCTGAAACACAGACACCATCCCTCCTTTATCTCTCTCCGTTTCACACATGATCAAATCCAGCTGTTCTCTGGCATGTTCCCCCTCTGGCATGGTCACACCCTGCTAATACTGCAGCTATACTGATAGCCACATCTCTCCAAGGGAGAAGACCTCCTTTGCTTAACATTGGGCCAACACAGCTTTCATCAAATCAGATGGCTGATTCATCACAAAACCATTTGATGTTGACAATTATTTCAATGATTACTTCATTGGCAAAGTGGGCAAACTTAGGCAGGAAATGCCAACAACGAACAGTGAGCCATCGTATTCATGCATAACAAAAACAATACTGAAAGAAAAGCATTGTAAGTTTGAATTTTGTAAAGTTAGTGTGGGAGAGGTGGAAAAATTATTGTCATCGATCAATAATGTCAAACCTCTTGGCATTGACAACTTAGATGGTAGGCTGTCATTGTAAATTAGAATTTGTTCTTAACTGACTTGCCTAGTTAAATAAGGGTTCAATAAAAACTACAAATGGAAAGCTACTGAGGATGGTAGCTGACTCTATAGCCACTGCTATCTGTCATATCTTTCATCTGAGGATGGTAGCTGACTCTATAGCCACTGCTATCTGTCATATCTTTCATCTGAGCCCAGAGGAAAGTCTTTGTCCTCAGGCCTGGAGGGAAGACAAAGTCATTCTGCTACCCAAGAGTGGTAAAGCGGCCTTTACTGCTTCTAACAGCAGACCTATCAGCTTGCTGCCAGCACTTAGCAAACTGTTGAAAAAAATAGTGTTTGACCAAACAAACAAATTAACAACAGACTTTCAGCATGCTTATAGAGAATGGCACTCAACATGTACTCCACTGGCACAAATGACTGGCACAAAAGAAATGTATAAGAAGAAGATTGTGGGAGCTTTACTGTTAGATTTTAGTGCAGCCTTTGATATTATTAACCATAACCTGTTGAGAAAATGTATGCGTTACGGCTTTTCACCCTCTGCCATATCATGAATTCAGAGCTATATCTCTAATAGAACTCAGAGGGTTTTCTTTAATGGAATCTTCTCTAATGTCAAACATGTAACGTGTGGTGTACCGCAGGGCAGCTCTCTAGGCCCTCTACTCTTTTCTATTTTTCCAATGATCTGCCACTGGCATTAAACAAAGCATGTGTGTCCATGTATGCTTATGATTCAACCATATACGCATCAGCAACCACAGCTAATAAAGTCACTGAAACCCTTAACAGAGTAGCAGTACATTTTGGAATGGGTAGCCAATAATAAAGTGGTTTCTTAAACTAAGGGCATTGTATTTGGTACAAATCATTGCCGAAGTTCTAGACCTCAGCTGAATCTGGTAATGAACGTTGTGGCTGTTGAACAAGTTGAGGAGACTAAATTACTTGGTGTTACCTTAGATTGTAAACTATCAGGTTCAAAACATATAGATTCAATGGTTGTAAAGCTGGGGAGACGTCAGTCCGTAATAAAGAGATGCTCTGCTTTTTTGACACCACGCTCCACAAAGCAAGTCTTTCAGGCTCTAGTTAGAGCTTATCTTGATTATTGTCCAGTCATATGGTCAAGTGCTGCAAAGAAAGACCTAGTTAAGCTGCAGCTGGACCAGAACAGAGCGGCACGTCTGGCTCTTCCTTGTAATCAGAGGGCTGATATAAATACTATGCATGCCAGTCTCTCTTGGCTAAGAGTTTTTATAATAAATATTAATGTGTTGGAAATTCAAAATGGTTTGCATAGTCAACTTAGACACAGCACTGACAGACACACACACTTACCCCACCAGACATGACACCAGGGGTATTTTAACAGTCCCCAGGTCCAGAACTAATTCTAGGAAACATACAGTATTATACAGAGCCATGAGTGCATGGAACTCCCTTACATCTCATATAGCACAAGTGAACAGCAAACCTGGTTTCAAAAAACAAATAAAGCAACACCTCACGGCACAACAAATAGCTTACAATACTCTACTCAGCAAACTGGATGCAGTCTATTATAAGCCCCTTATACCACCCACCACTGCAACCTGTATGCTCTAGTCGGCTGGCCCTCGCTACATATTCATCGCCAGACCTACTGGCTCCAGGTCATCTATAAAAGCCTATGCTAGGTAAAGCTCCGCCTTATCTCAGCTCACTGGTCACGATAACAACACCCACCCGTAGCACGCGCTCCAGCAGGTACCTCTCACTGGTCATCCCCAAAGCCCACACCTCCTACCTCCCCACGCCATTTACACACAGTGTATATAGACTCTTTTTCCCCTTTTTTTTCTCTATTGTGTTATTGATTGTATGCTTGTTTATTCCATGTGTAACTCTGTGTTGTTGTTTGTGTCGCACTGCTTTGCTTTATCTTGGCCAGGTCACAGTTGTAAATTAGAACTTGTTCACAACTGTCCTACCTGGTTAAATAAAGGTGTTCACAACTGTCCTACCTGGTTAAATAAAGGTGTTCACAACTGTCCTACCTGGTTAAATAAAGGTGTTCACAACTGTCCTACCTGGTTAAATAAAGGTGTTCACAACTGTCCTACCTGGTTAAATAAAGGTGTTCACAACTGTCCTACCTGGTTAAATAAAGGTGTTCACAACTGTCCTACCTGGTTAAATAAAGGTGTTCTCAACTGGCCTACCTGGTTAAATAAAGGTGTTCTCAACTGGCCTACCTGGTTAAATAAAGGTGTTCTCAACTGGCCTACCTGGTTAAATAAAGGTGTTCTCAACTGGCCTACCTGGTTAAATAAAGGTGTTCACAACTGGCCTACCTGGTTAAATAAAGGTGTTCTCAACTGGCCTACCTGGTTAAATAAAGGTGTTCACAACTGGCCTACCTGGTTAAATAAAGGTGTTTTCAACTGGCCTACCTGGTTAAATAAAGGTGTTCACAACTGGCCTACCTGGTTAAATAAAGGTGTTTTCAACTGGCCTACCTGGTTAAATAAAAAGGTGAAATACATTTTTACAAATAATAATAAAAACCGCCTCTCCCCCATGTGACCTACTTGTTGTGTGTATGTACTGACGTATGTGTAACTGATAGATGCACACACACACACACACACACTTTAAAATGTTAAGTATTTTGTCTGTAATGTATTTTTGGTTATGTGTCGTACTCCAGTAAGAATAGCTCCCATTGGCGTCGGCTAATGGAGATCCTAATAAATCACATCCAATCAAACGCACACTCACACAAAGAGACAGCTATGCTGACTGGGAAATCTAACACCATGCCAAGAAAAGTCTCCTTTCAAAAGCTCTTCCTTCTCTAGCTACTTCTTCAAGATGATTAGAGGCTTGACAGGACTGGAAGATGGAGCGATGCAGAGGACCATGCCTTTTAACCTCCCATCTCCTCTCAGAGAAAATGAGCGAGCGAGAGAGAGAGAGGTGCTGAAAGGAGCGAGGCTATCTGAGGGGGCATCTCAACAGTCTAGAGTGGCTTCCTCTCCTTGTCTTTGATTGCACTGATCTGACAACACAGGGATCAGTGGAAGCAATGTCAGAAGATAGAGACATGTTACTGAAGATCAGTGTGACTGAAGGAAAGGAGATAAGAAGAGGAAGCCACTTTAGACTACAGATACACTGTCAAGTACACCCTAAATGAGAGACACCCAGTATTGTGCCTGAACTGCAGAGGTGAAACTCGGACCACAGCATAAAGACATATAAATATAAGTCATACCAGTGACGGTAGCCATGTTGGATCCGATGGCGAAGGACTGGGTGTTGGCTCCGGCGGCGTCTGATGCACTAGTCAACAGCTGAAGGTACTCCAGAGCATCCGCATACTCCCTGGGGAATACACACACAGCTTAGTTAGTTAAAAGTATTTAAAATACTATTAGTTCTCCCTGAGGAACACACACACAGCTGAGTTAGTTAAAAGTATTTAAAAGACTATTAGTTCTCCCTGAGGAACACACACACAGCTGAGTTAGTTAAAAGTATTTAAAATACTATTAGTTGTCCTTGAGAGAACACACACACAGCTGAGTTAGTTAAAAGTATTTAAAAGACTATTAGTTGTCCCTGAGGAACACACACACAGCTGAGTTAGTTAAAAGTATTTAAAAGACTATTAGTTCTCCCTGAGGAACACACACAGCTGAGTTAAAAGTATTTAAAAGACTATTAGTTCTCCCTGAGGAACACACACACAGCTGAGTTAGTTAAAAGTATTTAAAATACTATTAGTTGTCCTTGAGAGAACACACACAGCTTACAGTTGAAGTCGGAAGTTTACATACACTTAGATTGGAGTCATTAAAACTTGTTTTTCAACTACTCCACAAATTTCTTGTTAACAAACTATAGTTTTGGCAAGTCGGTTAGGACATCTACTTTGTGCATGACACAAGTAAGTTTTCCAAGAATTGTTTACAGACAGATTAGTTCACTTAAAATTCACTGTATCACAATTCCAGTGGGTCAGAAGTTTACATACATTAAGTTGACTGTGCCTTTAAACAGTATGGAAAATTCCAGAAAATTATGTCATGGCTTTAGAAGCTTCGGATAGGCTAATTGACATCATGAGTCAATTGGAGGTGTACCTGTGGATGTATTTCAAGGCCTACCTTCAAACTCAGTGCCACTGCTTGATATCATGGGAAAATCTAAAGAAATCAGCCTCAGAAAATAATTGTAGACCTCCACAAGTCTGGTTCATCCTTGGGAGCAATTTCCAAACACCTGAAGGTACCACGTTCATCTGTACAAACAATAGTACGCAAGTATAAACACCATGGGACCACGCAGCCGTCATACCACTCAGGAAGGAGACGCGTTCTGTCTCCTAGAGATGAATGTACTTTGGTGTGAAAAGTGCAAATCAATCCCAGAACAACAGCAAAGGACCTTGTGAAGATGCTGGAGGAAACGGGTACAAAAGTATCTATATCCACAGTAAAACGAGCCCTATATCGACATAACCTGAAAGGCCGCTCAGCAAGGAAGAAGCCACTGCTCCAAAACCGCCATAAAAAATCCAGACTACGGTTTGCAACTGAACATGGGAACAAAGATCGTATTTTTTGGAGAAACGTCCTCTGGTCTGATGAAACAAAAATAGAACTGTTTGGCCATAATGACCATCGTTATGATGTTTGGAGGAAAAAGGGGGAGGCTTGCAAGCCGAAGAACACCATCCCAACCGTGAAGCACGGGGGTGGCAGCATCATGTTGTGGGGGTGCTTTGCTGCAGGAGGGACTGGTGTACTTCATTTTTTTATTTTATTTTACCTTTATTTAACCAGGTAGGCAAGTTGAGAACAAGTTCTCATTTACAATTGCGACCTGGCCAAGATAAAGCAAAGCAGTTCGACAGATAAAACGACACAGAGTTACACATGGAGTAAAAACAAACATACAGTCAATAATGCAGTATAAACAAGTCTATATACAATGTGAGCAAATGAGGTGAGAAGGGAGGTAAAGGCAAAAAAGGCCATGATGGCAAAGTAAGTACAATATAGCAAGTAAAATACTGGAATGGTAGTTTTGCAATGGAAGAATGTGCAAAATAGATAAAATAGAAATATAAAATAAAATAGATGGAGGAAACTTATGTGGATATATTGAAGCAACAACTCAAGACATCAGTCAGGAAGTTAAAGCGTGATTACAAATGGGTCTTCCAAATGGACAATGACCCCAAGCGTACTTCCAAAGTTGTGGCAAAATGGCCGTAGGACAACAAAGTCAAGGTATTGGAGTGGCCATCACAAAGACCTGACCCCAACCTATAGAAAATTTGAGGACAGAACTGAAAAAGCGTGTGCGAGCAAGGAGGCCCACAAACCGCGGCAGGTAGCCTAGTTGTTAGAGCGTTCGTCTATTAACCGAAAGGTTGCACTATTGAATCCCTGAGCTGACAAGGTTAAAAAAAATCTGTCTTTCTGCCCCTGAACAAGGCAGTTTACCCACTGTTCCTAGGCAGTCATTGAAAATCAGAATTTGTTCTTAACTGACTTGCCTAATTAAATAAAGGTAAAAAATAAATAAATAAATGACTCAGTTACACCAGCTCTATCAGGAGGAATGGGCCAAAATTCACCCAAGTTATTGTGGGAAGTTTGTGGAAGGCTACCTGAAACGTTTGACCCAAGTTAAACCATTTAAATGCAATGCTACCGAATACTAATTGAGTGTATGTGACCTTCTGACCCACTGGGAATGTGATGAAAGAAATAAAAGCTGAAATAAATCACTCTACTATTATTCTGACATTTCACATTCTTAAAATAAAGTGGTGATCCTAACTGACCTAAGGCAGGGAATTTTTACTAGGATTAAATGTCAGGAATTGTGAAAAACTGAGTTTAAATGTATTTGGCTAAGGTGAATATAAACTTTCGACTTCAACTGTAGTTAGTTAAAAGTATTTAAAAGACTTAGTTCTCCTTGAGAACACACACGTAAAAGGCTTGTTCAAAAAGTGATTGTAGATAATTTAAGACAAAATAAGGCCTAAAATATTAAAGTCAACATTCTGTATTTTACAACTCAATGTTAGATGGTTCTCCACACCCTGGTTCTCCACAGCCACTAGAAACGTCAGCTAACTTTAGCCACCACGCTAAAATTGATAAAGTCAACTTTTAAGACTTCTGCAGATAACCTGAGAACACTATTTGGCTGTGTGTTGCACCTACCCCTCTCCATCACTGGGGGTCTTCTCCCCCCGGGGCTGGGCCACACAGTATAGAGCCTTCTCCAAAAGGTGTTCCCTAAAGGCCTGGGTCACCTGGGCCAGAGGGTCCACTACGGAGACAGAGAGAGAAGAATTAGGGTTAGCATAGTCATTGCCCATATTGCTTTCATCATAACCAGTTTCCATGACAGGTGTTTCCTTTCATAAAGACACAAGCTGTCCACCTGTAGAGCCTCTCAACGCTCATTCTTCTGAGGGGCTCTTGTCAATAGTTGTACACCATATACCAGGGAATAAGGTGCTATTGGTCACATACACGTGTTTATCAGATGTTGTTGCAGGTGTAGTGAAATGCTTGTGCTTCTAGTTCCGACAGTGCAGTAGGTGTGTCTACAGTACTGACCTGTGTTCCCTGCCTGGCTGTAGATGCTATCTTTGGGGGTGCTGCGGACGGCCCAGTCCCCGTCCACAAAGAAGCGGTGGCCCAGAGGGTGACAGAGCCACTGCATGGCCGGGGGGACACTGCCACTGGAGGAGAGACACGCCTGGCGGGCACTGCTCAGGAACACACGCTGGGGATGGAGAGAGACATGGAGATACAGGAGTGAGTAACGAGGTAGAGACACAGAGACAGACACACACGATACACTGAGCAACAAACCACACATTATAGCCAACGCCTTCCCCTCGCCCCCACTCTCACAAATACCCACACCACTTGGTAACCTAACTCGGTTACTCACGGAGGAGAAGTGAAGGAGTCTGGGTAGGCTGGCTTTGACTCGTAGGGCTGCAGAGACGTAGATCTCTCCTAGCGTGGCCACGGGGAGACAGGAGCCTGAACACTCGGCCAGGTTTACAGCACTCAGAGCCATGTGAACCGCAGACAGGTGGCTACCGCCCAGCTTACCTGCACACACACCCGTTAATTATAGACAGCTTGTCTGAACAAACACAGAAAACACACAGGATTATCAGACAAAGACTCCTGAAAACACACATCCATTCCTCTCAGGTCTACATAAAAAGTGTGTAGGAGTAGGGAGCTAGTGGATAACTCTGTATTGGACAGTAGTACTGCAGAGGAGAGAATGTACCTACTGTGTGATCTTGGGGAAATCTGAATCCATTTAGTGTTTGTTTTATTTCCCACTGTATGAGGATCTGAGACACGTTGGTGACAACCCTGAGGTATTCTGGTTACAGGACGAGCAGGGACACGTTGGTGACAACCCTGAGGTATTCTGGTTACAGGACGAGCAGGGACACGTTGGTGACAACCCTGAGGTATTCTGGTTACAGGACGAGCATGGACACGTTGGTGACAACCCTGAGGTATTCTGGTTACAGGACGAGCAGGGACACGTTGGTGACAACCCTGAGGTATTCTGGTTACAGGACGAGCAGGGACACGTTGGTGACAACCCTGAGGTATTCTGGTTACAGGACGAGCAGGGACACGTTGGTGACAACCCTGAGGTATTCTGGTTACAGGACACGTTGGTGACAACCCGGAGGTATTCTGGTTACAGGACGAGCAGGGACACGTTGGTGACAACCCTGAGGTATTCTGGTTACGGGACACGTTGGTGACAACCCTGAGGTATTCTGGTTACGGGACACGTTGGTGACAACCCTGAGGTATTCTGGTTACGGGACACGTTGGTGACAACCCTGAGGTATTCTGGTTACGGGACACATTGGTGACAACCCTGAGGTATTCTGGTTACGGGACGAGCAGGGACACGTTGGTGACAACCCTGAGGTATTCTGGTTACGGGACGAGCAGGGACACGTTGGTGACAACCCTGAGGTATTCTGGTTACAGGACGAGCAGGGACACGTTGGTGACAACCCTGAGGTATTCTGGTTACGGGACACGTTGGTGACAACCCTGAGGTATTCTGGTTACGGGACACGTTGGTGACAACCCTGAGGTATTCTGGTTACGGGACACGTTGGTGACAACCCTGAGGTATTCTGGTTACGGGACACGTTGGTGACAACCCTGAGGTATTCTGGTTACGGGACACGTTGGTGACAACCCTGAGGTATTCTGGTTACGGGACACGTTGGTGACAACCCTGAGGTATTCTGGTTACGGGACACGTTGGTGACAACCCTGAGGTATTCTGGTTACGGGACACGTTGGTGATAACGGGACGAGCAGGGACACGTGGGTGATAACGGGACGAGCAGGGACACGGTGGTGACAACGGGATGAGCAGGGACACGTTGGTGACAACGGGACGAGCAGGGACACGGTGGTGACAACGGGACGAGCAGGGACACGGTGGTGATAACGGGACGAGCAGGGACACGGTGGTGATAACGGGACGGGCAGGGACACGGTGGTGACAACGGGACGAGCAGGGACACGGTGGTGACAACGGGACAAGCAGGGACACGTTGGTGATAACGGGACGAGCAAGGACACGGTGGTGATAACGGGACGAGCGGAGGCTTAACAGGGCATGTTTGAGATTGCTCAGTTTGTTCATAATGCCTGGAGGAGAAGGAGAAATGTATTGTTGGTGTAGCGCTGCTAGATGGTAGCCGGTTGTGTAGCGCGGCTAGATGGTAGCCGGTTGTGTAGGGTGGCTAGATGGTAGCCAGTTGTGTAGCGCGGCTAGATGGTAGCCGGTTGTGTAACGCGGCTAGATGGTAGCCGGTTGTGTAGGGCGGCTAGATGGTAGCCGGTTGTGTAGGGCGGCTAGATGGTAGCCAGTTGTGTAGCGCGGCTAGATGGTAGCCGGTTGTGTAACGCGGCTAGATGGTAGCCGGTTGTGTAGGGCGGCTAGATGGTAGCCGGTTGTGTAGGGCGGCTAGATGGTAGCCGGTTGTGTAGCGCTGCTAGATGGTAGCTGTACCGGCAATGATCACTGTATGCATATCATTTGTAAAATGTTATTTTGTTCTGTAGTGTCTTGTAAGCCCATGTGGGCTGGGTACCGGTAGGTATATGACACTTAAATCATATCAATCAACTAGCTGGTAACATTGACAAGGTAGACAAGGTTAGCCTTACCCTTAGCATTTGAGCCACAGGTCAAGTCCCATTTCCACCTACCGGTCATGTGCAGCTGGTGCAGGCGGTGGTAGACCAGGGCAGCGTCGCGGCTGCTCATGCGAGCATCCTCCCGGAGCCCCCTGGCGCGGAGCCCCCCAGCCCTGGCAGCCAACCAGCGACCCACCCCTAATCGCTGGAGGCAGAGGCGGAGCAGGGCCCACAGGGCGGCACAGGCCAGGTCCAACTGAGAGGTGGGTAAGGGGCGACCCAGGGCCTTGAGGCAGGTCCATAGGTTCTGACTGGCCTGGGCAAAGTCTCCCTATTGGGGGAGGGAGAGAGGTGGGTAAGTAACCCTCACAACACCAAATTTGAAAGAGATACAACCTACAGCGGTGTAGTCTAAATGGTCACAGCAAATGAACATTACATTTGTCAACCGTGTAAAGTACAAGTTTATTAAGGTTATAATATTGTAGAGAACAATCTAATGATTCATTCTGTGTAATTTATGACAGAAAACTGTTTTGACATTCATTTTATAGCAACCTCTTGGATTGCCCCGTTTCTATCTACATTATAGAGTGGTTCTTCCTAAAAGTTGCGTTGCACTGCAGCACAGCTTGCGGGCTGCCGCAGAATTCTATGGCACGTTATTTAAGTGTTAGCCATTGTTGCCATTAATGCTAGTTACTGCTAGTTTGACCACCAGAGGGCATCTTTGAGAAGCATTTGACTGTTTTTAATAATTGGCTGTACTACCGAATTTAAAACCGTTTTGTAAGAACATAGTACACGGGATTGAATAAGAAATGTAGCTTAATTAATTTGATTAATATTATGGTGTGTCTATTCCAAGAAAAACGAAAGCCTCTGCGTTTCCATTAGGAAAATATGGCACTGTACAACGTGACCGGTCGGGAGTAGGCTACTAAGTGACTGCGAGTGAAGAGCAAAGTAATCAGAACATTTCCACACCCTAATTGCAGGCTAACCAATACCCAAATAGATTCAGTGAAAATGAAAATCTCATTGATTTATCAAGTCTAGTCCCCATGCTTGTCTTAGAGGAGCGCAAAGCGGTGCTGAAAAACCTACACGCTGGTAGGCTAAAAGCTACACGCTGGTAGGCTAAAAGCTACACGCTGGTAGGCTAAAAGCTACACGCTGGTAGGCTAAAACCTACACGCTGGTAGGCTAAAACCTACACGCTGGTAGGCTAAAAGCTACACGCTGGTAGGCTACTGCTTCAAATCCTCTTATAACAATTGGATTATTATTATTATTGACTTTGGGTGTTCCACTAAGCAACAATTTGTTGCCTTCATTAGCCTACTTTATTCCAATATTTCTGTCATTCAGTGATATTAATAGTAATAGTAATTAGTTATGGAACCATCCAGATGAGGTTAGAAAACAACGCAGCCTGTTGTCCTGCTGATAGCCCATCAGGGGTGGACGACTTAAAAGAACTCCAGCACAGAGAAGAGAAAAGAGTCTTAAATAATTAAACGTGGGTAAAATACTGTTTGACTTGGGGATTATGGTCACGGACAGTGCTATTTGCCGGTGTTATGCCGAACATGAAAGCCCAGGAAAATGAACAGGTACAGTAGGCTACAATACTGTAAAATAGGCCTAATAATGCAAAAAATAATGCCTAAATAAATTGACTGTTGGTCTTTACTGTATGCTGCACATTTTGACATTTGACATCGAGACTATTCAAGCCATCGACTCACTGATGGTTGAAGATGATGAGCGATCGGCAAAGGCAGTCTGGAATGTTCTGGCATCACGGCACAACATCACTCTAATTACCGTCAAAAGACAGTTGAAGAAACTGGAGTGAACTTACGGAAAGGCTTTGTAAGACACTATCTAATTATTATTATTATTTTTATTTATTTTTTATTTATTTTTTCTTCCTCAGAACATTAACCATGTGTGTTCTCTTGTTTTGACCCAATGATTCGTCTGACAAACAAAGAACTTTGCGTGCTGCAGGCCAGCCATGGATCAAAGCTGGCGAGACATTCAATGACATCAAGAGATATGCTGGACCCTATGTCAGAGAGGTGTTTTTGGGACCACATCATGTCTATTGTCCTGCTAATAGCCCTTGTGAAAAACAAGTGTTGGAAAACGTTATCTACTATCTAAGGGGCTTTTATAGAACTATAATGCAGGGTTAATAGTAACAATAATAATCGTTGGATAACAGATGTGCTCTCGGTACTCATTAAGAGGCGGCTTCGATCTTCAATATAATCATTCATTCAGAAGGTTAAACCCTTAGGTTTCAGGCCTGCAGTAGGTTATGGAAACATTGTTTTCAAGTCCTCCTGGTGGTTACAGTCCTAACCCTGGAACGTGTGGCACCATTGAAAGAAGCTGGTTTGATGAAAACTGTCAATTTCGTCTGTTCTCTCTGGTCACAATGTCATAGTTTTTTTATGAACACAGTTACCATTAAAAAAACAATATGTTTCTCTTCCCAACTATTTTACAATCTATATGGCACAGCTGGCATTTTTTTGGTCCTTAAATGAAACCGGTATATATTTTTATTTATCACAATTTTCTTTTACCAATTTTGGTCTTTAAATTGTGACTAGGGGGCAGTATTTTCAATAACGTTCCCGTAGTAAACGGGATATTTTATCAGGACAAGATGCTAGAATATGCATATAATTGACAGCATAGGATAGAAAACACTCTAAAGTTTCCACAACTGTAAAAATATTGTCTGTGAGTATAACAGAACTGATGTTGCAGGCGAAAGCCTGAGAAAAATCCAAACAGGAAGGGACTCTTATTTAGAAGGCTCTGTGTTCCTATGCGTCCCTATTGAGCAGTGAATGGGCTATCAACCAGATTCCTTTTTCTATGGCTTCCCTAATGTGTCTAGTGTCACAATACATAGTTTCAGGCTTTTATTTTGAAAAATGAGCCTGAACGTCAACATTGCGTCAGTGGTCAGCTGAAGTCTCTCATAGTGTTTGGTGCGTAAAGGACAAATGCGGCCATTGTCTCTTTCTCCTACTAAGAAGCCACCAGTCCCAGTTGATATATTATCGAATAGATATTTGAAAAACACCTTGAGGATTGATTATAAACAACGTTTGCCATGTTTCTGTCGATATTATGGAGCTAATTTGGAATATTTTTCGCCGTTTTCCTGACTGCAATTTCCGGGCGATTTCTCAGCCAAACGTGAAGAAAAAAAACGGAGCTATTTCACCTACAAAAATAATATAAAGTATAAAAAATATTTTTTTAAATATATACTATAAAGACCATTGGCTATCTAACTGGGAGTCTCGTGAGTGAAAACATCCGAAGCTCATCAAAGGTAAACAATTTAATTTGATTGCTTTTCTCATTTCCGTGACCAAGTTACCTGCTGCTAGCTGGACATAATGCTATGCTAGGCTATCGATAAACTTACACAAATGCTTGTCTTGCTTTGGCTGTAAAGCATATTTTGAAAATCTGAGATGACAGGGTGATTAACAAAGGGCTAAGCTGTGTCTCAATATATTTCATTTGTGATTTTCATGAATAGGAATATTTTCTAGGAATATTGATGTCCGTTGCGTTATGCTAATTAGTGTCAGATGATGACAACGGTCCCGTTCACGGGATGGGGTGTCACTAGAGGTTAATGCAGGGCCGACAGACAAGTTCCTTACTTTTCCCCACTTCCACTTGATAAAGGTTCCAATTAATAACGTAAAAATTTTTTTCTATTAGAATATTTGAGTTTAACCACAATATGATATTTTAGAGATGATTTTGTTTTCAAATAATTGAAAGTGAGAGGTTATAATCTGAATAAAGGGAAAAAGGCCATTCTTGAACACGGGGTGAGACATTCTTAATAATTTGTAAATAAAGCCAGTTTTGTTATTTAGAATGATTTATTTCTGTTTTTAGAGTGAGAGAAACCAAAAGCCCAGCGTGCCTATTTTTGGGAAAATCGTCAGTCCACATGTCAAGTGTAATTCCCTCATTTACCCAAGTTCTCGCTTAACTCCAGGCACACAGCGACAGTTTTGTTGTTGTTGCCTGATGCAGGACTCTAGTGCCAGAGGAGACTCTCAGACTGAAAACACTTCTATTAATTTAAGAAAAGACAGTCAATTTGTGCCACAGTTTAGACTATCGATAGATCAGCGTTCTAACTCCCCCTTGTGATAGTGTGGCGCAATGACAGAATGCCACCATCTAGCACTAATGGTCGCAGCACAAGCTTGTAACTTTTAAAGGAAGAACCACTGTACAGCAGTGAGTGAACACCATACACCCTATTCCCTACATAGTGCACTATATAGGGAATAGGATGCCATTTTGACGAAATCACATTCTCCATATTCTCACCCGTGCCAGGTCGAGGTCTGCCTGCTTGCGGTGCCTCCAGAACAGCACGGAGGATCCAGAGTGGGGCCTGGTGACTGGCTCTCCATAGACCAACACTCTGACCAGAACCCCAGCCACCAGCACACCATTCAGCAGCCACACCAACAGAGTGGGTAGCACCCAGTCCATCCAGCCCCACGAGTCAGCTAGGAGGAGAACACAGAGAGAGGATGACTTTTGGAGACACCCATACAGAATTACTTTTGGAGATACAACAACACATAACGAGTTTGAGACGCGCACGCAAACACACACACAGACAAAGAAGAGATGGACTTGGACAAGAAAATACACATGGGAGTATTAGATTAACTCACTAGGAGTAAGATACACACCTCCGCCACCCTCCCTCTTTCCCTCCCTCCCTCCATACCTGCGTTGTCTAGGCCCAGCATGATCCTGCCTGTCCCAGGATGCACTGCTTGGTTGTTAGCGGTGGTGCTGGAGCCCATCCCTCCACACAGCATGGCAGCCAGGGGATTGAGGGAGAGGAAGAGGAAGGTGAATGTGCACAGCGCCATGCGGGAGCGGTCCAGCATGCCAGCACTGCCCGGAGTGGACGTGTCCATCAGATTGACCGCCGGCTGGACGGGAGAGGACAGAACACAAGGAGTCAGGGTTAGAAATACAACTAAAGCAAGAGGCAGAGATGGAACTGGAACTAGAATTGGAATCAGGGAATTACAACTAAGAACTATAACTTATTATCGTATTCCCTCATTTACCCAAGTTCTCGCTTAACTCCAGGCACACAGCCAGATAAACTGAAGACAGTCAATGACCGTGGACCACAGAAGGTATTTGTACTGGTAACAGACAATGCTGCGAACATGAAGGTTGCTTGGTCTAAAGTGGAGGAGTCCTACCCTCACATCACACCCATTGGCTGTGCTGCTCATGCATTGAATCTGCTCCTCAAGGACATCATGGAACTGAAAACAATGGATACACTCTACAAGAGAGCCAAGGAAATGATTAGGTATGTGAAGGGTCATCAAGTTAGAGCAGCAATCTACCTCACCAAGCAAAGTGAGAAGAATAAGAGCACCACATTGAAGCTGCCCAGCAACACCTGTTGGGATGGTGTTGTCATCATGTTTGACAGTCTCCTGGAGGGGAAGGAGTCTCTCCAAGAAACAGTCTGCCGATATGGACAGCCCCATCCTCCTCCTGGATGATGTATTTTGGGAGAGAGTGGTAAGCAGCCTGAAACCTATAGCAGTAGCCATTGCACTGATTGAGGGAGACAATGCCATCCTGTCTGATGTTCAGACTCGCAGATGCAGATGTAAGAGAAGAAATCCGTACTTTCCTGCCCACTTCACTGTTGCTCCAAGCAGAGGAAACTGCAGTTTTGAAATACATCAAAAAATATTAAGACTTCTTCCTGAAGCCCATACACGCTGCAGTGTACATGTTGGACCCCAAGTATGCTGGCAAGAGCATCCTGTCTGGTGCAGAGATCAACAAGGCCTATGGTGTCATCACTACCGTGTCTCGCCACCTTGGCCTGGATGTGGGCAAGGTTCTTGGCAGTCTGTCGAAGTACACTTCCAAGCAAGAGCTTTGGGATGGAGATGCAATATGGCAGTCGTGCCAACATATCTCATCAGCCACCTGGTGGAAGGGACTTTGTGGATCTGAGGCTCTTTCCCCTGTTGCCTCCTCCATCCTCCAAATCCCACCAACATCAGCCGCATCAGAGCACAACTGGTCCTTGTTTGGGAACACACAAACCAAAGCCCGCAACAGGCTGACCAACACAAGGGTTGAAAATTTGGTGGCCATCCAGGCATATTTGAGGCTTTTTGAGTCTGACAATGAGCCATCCTCAACAAGGTTAGAAAGTGATAGTGAAGATGAGGCCTCAGAGTCTGATGTTCAAGAGGTGGACATTGAGCAGGTCCAGGGAGAAGACATGGAAGCTTGAGAGGAAGACAACCAAGGCTTTAGTTTCTAGACTATCATTTTACAGATGTATGTTGAAAACATTTTTGGGAGATGCCATGGATCATTGGGAATCATTCAATATTCCCTTTTTGTTGTTCAGTAAAATCCTCCCATGTGAAGAGTCAACTCATTTAATTAAAGTTAAATTAGTAACTAAATCGTTTTTTTTCCTATTGGAAGGATTTCATCATTTGCAATTGTGTCTACTTATGATAAGGTAAAATGTTTATGTTTATGTCTCCATATGATATGGTAAATATATCCAATGCAAAAAACATCTATATTTAAATGGTATTAATATTCATTCCCATATATTCCCGTTAACTCCCACGGAAAGTTCCCACCTCTGAATATTCCCCAAAAAGGTCAACCCTAGTTACGGGTAACATCCAGTATCCTGACTGGCTCCACTCAATGCTTTTCAGTGAGGTTTCACGTCTCAGGTTGTGAAACCCACCTTGCTGTCCTCCCCCATGGGGCTGTCGGGTTCTGAGTCGCTGCCACAGTGGGAGTAGGAAGTGGGAGAGCCCACGTCGGATGGCGGCGGGGTGGGTAGCTCGCTCTTTACGTCCGTCTGTGGGCCATCCACCTCCATGGCAACCAGGTCCTTCAGAGACTCTGGAGAGGAGGGAGAGAGAGGAAGGAGGAGAGAGGAGGAGAAAAGAGAGGAGGGAGGTAGAGAAAGAAAGGATCAACCTCACAATAGTTCAGGCCAACCTCATCACTGTTATGACAACTATATCTGTATCCATAAAGTGTCTCAGAGTGCTGATCTAGAATCAGTTTAGCCTTTAAATCATAATTAATACAATTATATGGACAGGGGGAACCTGATCCTAGATCAGCCATCAGCCATGAATACGGGCCCAGCTCTTGATCCGAGCACAACCAGCACTAGCTATCAGACAATGACTGCATTTCACAAAGCACTTCTTTAAGCAATTAAAAGCTTTAGCCATGAAGAATCCTTCTTCTTCATAAAGAATAACAATAGGATCATGATAAAGGGAGGATGGAAGAGAGGAAAGGGCAGGCATAGAAGGAGAAGAAGAGCCAGGGCAGGGAGGAGAAGAACCACTCACTGTTCTTCTGGGCAGACATCTTCAGGGCCATGTTCTCTTTTTTCAGTTTCTGGTTGGACTGCTGCAGGTAGCGGATGTAGTCTATTGCCTTCTTCAGAATTGCCGACTTGTTGAGCTGCTTAGCAGATGAAAAAGGTAAATACAACAACTTGTTGAGCAGCTTAGCAGAAGAAAAAGGTGAATACAACAACTTGTTGAGCTGCTTAGCAGAAGAAAAAGGTGAATACAACAACTTGTTGAGCTGCTTAGCAGAAGAAAAAGGTGAATACAACAACTTGTTGAGCAGCTTAGCAGAAGAAAAAGGTGAATACAACAACTTGTTGAGCTGCTTAGCAGATGGAAAAAGGGGAATACATCTTGTTGAGCAGCTTAGCAGATGGAAAAAGGTGAATACAAATTTAATGCAAGATTTTAAGAGCCTCTGATAAACAGTATGCATTTGAATGCAACCAATGAGTTTTTCTTCGATATAATACGAACACAGCATTAACGTCTTGACATTGGAATCCATGAACAAAACAGTGGCCGTGTCCCAATACCCATACTAGCGTACTAAACAGTACGCAAAAAAATATATAACGTATAGTACTTTTGAAAAAAATGTAATAGTACTCCAAATGTGTCATCTAATATGCGATTGCGTTGACTCCTGCTATTCGTTCGTTTTGGTACAGCGTGTCAATTTATCTAATTATCAGCTGTTGTCAAACACTCGAGTCGGAAAAGACGAGTGACTTAAACTAGATCAGCCTAAATGAGTATACAGAATGTAGTACGCTAGTATGGGTATTTGGACACAGCCAGTTACTTTTCTCTGTCAGATGATTCAGTTTTTGAAAGCTCTACTGTATCTCAATGGGAATCTCCTGCTTAAAATGTATGTTGCAAATAATATTTAGCAAATATATATATATATTTTTAAATATACGTATATATTTCCAATATTAATACCTTGGCCTCAGTCCCGGCCACCAGGTCTTTAAGCTCAAGGATCTTGTCGTTGATGGATGAGCGGTAGCGCTTCTCGATGGCGTTGTGGGCGGTGCGCTTCTCGCCCTTGGGGGGCAGGCCCATAGGTTTACTGCTGATTGTGATACGGTTGATGGGCAGCTTGTCAGAGTCCATCATCACTGGCACTGTGGTCAGGAAGGTGCCACCACTCATCAGAGCCTAGAGGGAGAGAGAGATAGAGGGAGGGAGGTATGGAAGAAGAAAGAGGGAGGAGAGAGAGAGGGAGGGAGGGAGAAAGAAAGAGGAGGGAGAGAAAGAGAGGGAGGGAGGAATGGAGAAATAAAGAGGGAGGAGAGAAAGAGAGGGAGGGAGGGAGGGAGGAGGGATGGAAAAAGAAAGAGGGAGGGAGGGAGGGAGAGAAAGAGAGGGAGGGAGAAAGAAAGAGGAGGGAGAGAAAGAGAGGGAGGGAGAAAGAATGAGGGAGGAGAGACATTGTTTCTAAGAAGACAATCACTAAAGTAGCATCTAGATCAGGGGTGTCAAACTCATTCGGGCTTCAACGACGTCCAGAGGGCCGTAATGAAAATGTGGTAGATACCATTGCCGTCATTGCCGTCAAAAGAAATTGTTCTCTATCCATCGTTTTTTGGAATTTTGCATTAGTGAGCTGGACAGAGGAAACTGTATGAATGTAGGTCCAAGACCATTTCTACAGTTTCCATTCAGTTTTAGTCATCATCAAGTATATTAAGTTTGTTTCCCCCTCAAACAGGCAGTATGTTTGACACGATGTCCTATACACCACAATACTTTCTATTCTTCCACTACCATAAAAATACTTTTAGACTATTTTTATTCGGGAAAATGACTATTTCTAAATGCTGTTACTACTTTATGACATTACTATTCCTACCATCTCGTTCCTACCTGGAGTGAGTGGGTGGTCTGGGCTGTGGTGGTGGTTCCTACCTGGAGTGAGTGGGTGGTCTGGGCTGTGGTGGTGGTTCCTAACTGGAGTGAGTGGGTGGTCTGGGCTGTGGTGGTGGTTCCTAACTGGAGTGAGTGGGTGGTCTGGGCTGTGGTGGTGGTTCCTAACTGGAGTGAGTGGGTGGTCTGGTCTGTGGTGGTGGTTCCTAACTGGAGTGAGTGGGTGGTCTGGGCTGTGGTGGTGGTTCCTAACTGGAGTGAGTGGGTGGTCTGGGCTGTGGTGGTGGTTCCTAACTGGAGTGAGTGGGTGGTCTGGGCTGTGGTGATGGTTCCTAACTGGAGTGAGTGGGTGGTCTGGGCTGTGGTGGTGGTTCCTAACTGGAGTGAGTGGGTGGTCTGGGCTGTGGTGGTGGTTCCTAACTGGAGTGAGTGGGTGGTCTGGTCTGTGGTGGTGGTTCCTACCTGGAGTGAGTGGGTGGTCTGGGCTGTGGTGGTGGTTCCTAACTGGAGTGAGTGGGTGGTCTGGGCTGTGGTGGTGGTTCCTAACTGGAGTGAGTGGGTGGTCTGGGCTGTGGTGATGGTTCCTAACTGGAGTGAGTGGGTGGTCTGGTCTGTGGTGATGGTTCCTAACTGGAGTGAGTGGGTGGTCTGGTCTGTGGTGATGGTTCCTAACTGGAGGGAGTGGGTGGTCTGGGCTGTGGTGGTGGTTCCTACCTGGAGTGAGTGGGTGGTCTGGGCTGTGGTTCCTAACTGGAATGAGTGGGTGCTCTGGGCTGTGGTGGTGGTTCCTAACTTGAGTGAGTGGGTGGGTGGTCTGGGCTGTGGTGGTGGTTCCTAACTGGAGTGAGTGGGTGGTCTGGGCTGTCGTTCCTAACTGGAGTGAGTGGGTGCTCTGGGCTGTGGTGATGGTTCCTAACTGGAGTGAGTGGGTGGTCTGGGCTGTGGTGATGGTTCCTAACTGGAGTGAGTGGGTGCTCTGGGCTGTGGTGATGGTTCCTAACTGGAGTGAGTGGGTGCTCTGGGCTGTGGTGATGGTTCCTAACTGGAGTGAGTGGGTGCTCTGGGCTGTGGTGATGGTTCCTAACTGGAGTGAGTGGGTGGTCTGGGCTGTGGTGGTGGTTCCTAACTGGAGTGAGTGGGTGCTCTGGGCTGTGGTGATGGTTCCTAACTGGAGTGAGTGGGTGCTCTGGGCTGTGGTGATGGTTCCTAACTGGAGTGAGTGGGTGCTCTGGGCTGTGGTGATGGTTCCTAACTGGAGTGAGTGGGTGGTCTGGGCTGTGGTGGTGGTTCCTAACTGGAGTGAGTGGGTGGTCTGGGCTGTGGGTGGTGGTTCCTAACTGGAGTGTGTGGGTGGTCTAGGATGTGGTTCCTACCTGCAGTGAGTGGGTGCTCTGGGCTGTGGTGATGGTTCCTACCTGCAGTGAGTGGGTGCTCTAGGATGTGGTTCCTACCTGCAGTGAGTGGGTGGGTGCTCTGGGCTGCGGTTCCTACCTGCAGTGAGTGGGTGGGTGCTCTGGGCTGTGGTTCCTACCTGCAGTGGGTGGGTGCTCTCGGATGTGGTTCCTACCTGCAGTGAGTGGGTGCTCTAGGATGTGGTTCCTACCTGCAGTGAGTGGGTGCTCTGGGCTGTGGTTCCTACCTGCAGTGAGTGGGTGCTCTGGGCTGTGGTTCCTACCTGCAGTGAGTGGGTGCTCTGGGATGTGGTGGTGGCCAGGGAGGTGATGCATGGAGAGGCCACAGTAGTGACCATACAGGGGTCACGGTTCAAGGTGGTCAGCAGCAGAGACTCAGCCTTGATAAACTGGGGCTGGAGCAATACCTGAGAGGAGGAGGAGCAAGGGAGAGGGAGAGAGAGAGAGCGAGAGCGAGGGAGAGAGCGAGAGCGAGGGAGAGAGCGAGGGAGAGAGAGAGCGAGGGAGAGAGAGAGCGAGGGAGAGATGGAGGGTTAGACTATAAGCCTGAGGGAGCAGTTCTGTTCCATTGAAATAAATTAGAAATGAAAGAAATACTAGGACAATAATAGGTTTGAATGCATAGAACAAATTTTTCTGGTGTGTTGATATTCTTAGGGTTAATGAGTCTCATCAAACATAACACACACACGCACTCACTCCAGGTGAACAAACTAACTTGTTGAATGTGATGTGATGCGATGGTCTGAGCTGGGGGGCTTGCTGAGGTGGTCAGGAGGGGGGCCGTGGTGGTCAGAGCCTGGATGGTCATTGGCTGAACACCGGAAGGGGACGACGACAGGCTGACCATGGGCTGGGCGGGGCCTCCTTGATGATTGACAGCTAGAAAAATAATCAGGGTCATGTTCATTAGGCACCAAACGGAAGAAAACTGCCTGAAACAAGGAGGGAGTACATAAATATTTGTTTCTGGGTTCAAAACGTCCTGCTAGTATGGACTCAATTGTGTTTGAAATAGTTCAAGCTGTAAAACCAGCTGTAAAACTAAAACACCATATAAACTGTCGTCACCATAAGTCTTTGGCGAGGCCAAAGATCACATACATTTTTTGCGTGGCTTAGTAGTGTATGACCTTTCCCCTGGTGAGTGATATCATTATGGGATACTGGCTGAAGCGGGGAGTGTACACTACGGTACGTTTGGTAGCTATAAAGACACTTGAGTCACTGACCGATAACAGTATGGATTATCATTGTAGGAATTACCTTTGACCTCTAGAAAACATACGATATGATGACTGTAGCAGGCAGTGTGTAACATAACAGTACAGGTGGCTGTAAAGACATTGGTCTACACAGAGTCAATAGGTTTGTAATGCTGGGGCATGGCTGCATGGGGCAGAAATCTTACTGTAGTTTCAAATCTAATTTAATTTCACATACACATGGTTAGCAGATGTTAATGCGAGTGTAGCGAGACACTTAAAGGGACAGTGTTGCACAGGTATGCAAGGTGTGTATATCTGAATATGGCTCATAGAGAGTGTAGACAAAAAACCCTCTCAGCCTCAGGGACGGTCCTTCACTCTGACCAACGGGTATTAGATTGGGATTTTGACTGACAGTCAGCGGAGGTTGTTGAGTAACCCACTGACTCTCTTTTGGAAACATGCTGAACTACTACTGTTACTGCACCATAGAACACAACTCTACCTCCTCATAACACCAAGTGGGCTTTCTTCAGGGAGTGAATGTTTGTGCTTTGTATACCAGTTTCCATTGTCAGTCCCTACCTTTCGCCTTGAGAGAGAGACAGAGAGAGAGTGTGTGTGAGAGTGGGTGAGACAGTAGGAGTGTGAGCATGTGTAAACTGTTCCTCCAGTCATGCTCTGCTCTCATCCAGACACAGCAGCATGGCCCTGCTCTGCATCATAAATAAGACGTCTTAACGACCATGTGGCTCTACTACTAGCAACACATGGTGGGGTCCCTCCTTCCCTCCCATTATCTGGCAGGACGTGGCTGAACAGGGAGGGCCATGGGGAAACCCCTACAACCATTAAAATAGCTATGTTTCATCTCCACGTGGAAGGGGTTAGGATTAGGGGGAGTGACTCAGTTTTACGTATCCTTGCATTCGTTTGCTCCCTTGGCCTTATTTTCTGACTCTCATCCATCTACTACCAGCATTTCAACTATTAATACAGAGGAATGGAGACAATCTGTTCCTCACCTTTGTAGCCATTTTGGGTGCTGTAGTTAATCCGTATCTGCTGGGTGTGGGCCTGAGACTGCTGGGGGGCAGGAGAGGTGAACAGGGCTTGGGGGACGGCGCTGAACACGGGGCTCTGGCCGGGTACAGTATGGGGGGAGGAGGCTGGGGGAGGAAGCTGGACTGGAACAGGGGCTGGGGGAGGAAGCTGGACTGGAACAGGGGCTGGGGGGGAGAGGACCGGCAGGGGCAGGTCCACCTTGGGCTGCCTGACACCCTGAGCAGCCTGGGCTGATGGAGAGCCCTGCTGGGGAGCTGGCTGCGGCCTAGGTAGTGGTACAGGGGTGGAGGTGGTGACTTGGGCCAGGGGCGACTGCTGGAAGGTGGGGGGGTGGAAGGCCTTGTCTGGGGGGGAGGAACTGCGGATGATGGGGGGCCCCAGGAGAGCATCAAGGTGGGGGCTGCTGCTCAGGATTGAGGTGGTGGTGGATGGAGGGGAGGTGGTGGAGTGGGGCAGGCTGAGGGCAGGGAGGTCCTGGGTAGGGGTGACCCCTGTGAACTGAGGGGGGTCAAAGAGACCCGCCATGTCCTGGTTGAACTCCACCATGTCCTGGTTGTTGATGAGCTGCAGCATGTCTGAGGAGAGATGGGGATATAGTCAGAGTACTCCATAGATTGAGAGAAGCAGAGACAGAGAGAGACAGGGGATGCCTTGTTAACCATGACATTGCCACAGAAATCAGGAGAAGAGGGTCAATTAAGGCAAAACTAAAACAAAGTAATCTAAGTTGAAGACTGTGATTAGTTGAATCATGTGTTAAAGCTAGACTGGAACAAACAGCTGTACACACACACACACACACACACACACACAGCAGAGCCTTTTGTTCACTCCATACTGCACTCATTTTGAACATCTTAAAAACCTCTTGCGTGTAGGGGGCAGTATTTTGATTTTGGATGAAAAACATACCCAAATTTAACTGCCTATTTCTCAGGCCCAGATTCTAGAATATGCATATAATTGTAAGATTATGATAGAAAACACTCTAAAGTTTCCAAAACTGTCAGAATATTGTCTGTGAGTATAACAGAACTGATATTACAGGTGAAAACCTGGGGAAAATCAAATCAGGAAGTAGCTTCTATTTGAAAGCTCCATGTTCCATAGCCTGCCTTCGCTCCATTTAAAGGGATATCAACCAGATTCCTTTTCCTACGGCTTCCCCATGGTGTGAACAGTCTTTAGACATAGTTTCAGGCTTTTATTTTGAAAAATGAGCGAGAAAGATCACATCGCGTCAGCTGGGTGTTCCCAGAATTTTGCTTGCGCAAAAGTTTGGAGCAGCCATTGTGTCTCTCTCTCCTATTGACGAAGCTAAAGTACCGGTTGATATATTATCGATTATATATTGAAAAAACAACCTGAGGATTGATTATAAAAAATAAGTTTGACGTGTTTCTGTGAACATTACGGATATTATTTGGAATTTGTCTGCGATGTCGTGACCACTTGCACCTGTGGATTTCTGAACATAACGCGCCAAACAAATGGAGGTATTTTGGATATAAAAATTATCTTTATGGAACAAAAGGAACATTTATTGTGTAACTGCGAGTCTTGTGAGTTCAAACATCCGAAGATCAAAGGTAAGCGATTTAATTTATTGCTTTTCTGACTTTCGTGACCAACGTGGCTGCTAGCTGTTTAACATTTTGCCGACTGAGACAGATCTTCTTACATAAACGCTTGGATAGCTTTCGCCGAAAAGCTTTATTGAAATCTGACATGCCAGGTGGATTAACAACAAGCTAAGCTGTGTTTTGCTATATTGCACTTATGATTTCATGAAAATTTTATATTTTTAGTAATTTAATTTGGCGCGCTGCAATCCAGCTGATGTTGGTGTAAATGATCTCGCTAACGGGATGGGTGCATCAGCGTGCCTCCCAATGACCAAACCACGTTTCTGGGCCTCTGAATGGAGCAGAGATAAAACCCTGTAACCCAATCGGAGCGTTTCGTGATTGTCAACTAAAGGCTTAAATTAAGACTTGAACCACTGGGTGACTGACTGACAGAGCATTTCTCCCATCTCTCTCGCCACACCACATGTTAATGTGTCACTTAATCTCTGCCCTAACTCCACTAGAAAAACCAAGAACTGGGCTCAAAGTGTCCCAGAGTAGGTGCTGATCTAAGATCAGTTTTGATCATAATAAATCAGATTATCATGAAGACAAAAGATCTGATCCTAGAACAGCACTCATACTCAGATACTTTGTGGATATGAGCCCTGATCTGAGAAGTAGAGCAGGACAGTAAATGGGGCCAGCTCAGTTCAGTCCTGGTCAGTAATGCAGTTATTATGGGGCCACTGCAGCAGAGCAGACTGGCTCTATGCCACTCTAATGGGCTCCAAAAGGGCCACAGCGAGACAGGCAACACAATAGACACTATGATCACAGTCACACCATCCCAGACCTGAAGCTACTTCACTACTATTCACAGCATTATGATGCACACGGTCTGTCAAAAGGACAACAACCCTGAGTAGGTGAGGATGGAGACGCAAGAAGAATTGAGTGTTGATGAAAAGGGTGATGTTTACTATGCTATGCTGCACCCTCCACGTAAACATGGCATGGTAGCACTTTACATTAGAACATGGAACTGAGTAATAGTAGCAAGTTAATTACTCACACTGAAATCTTTATTCTCTAATAATACAACAGGCCTTGTTTAGGGTAATACACTGTATAGTATACTTGTTAATCAGCTAGAGATGCTCACAAATATTGTCTATAGCTTCTGGATTTCTAACTGAAATAGGCTGTAGGTTAGGCTATCCCAAATGAGTTTCAGGCAGCACAGTGAGGAGGCTGTTCCCTGGCAAGGAGAAAGACCATTTTGTTTAATCTTAGACCAAATCATCAAGCTAATAGTCATATGTTATAAGGACTAGGTCTAGTAATAACGGAACACACTTCATGCTTCTGCCTTTGCTCTCTGTCTGCACTGGCACCACCAGTCTGACTAGCCTGGATTTGTAAACCAATGTTTTTGTATGAGGTGATCGCTGCCGACCAATCAGAAAGTGCCTCAGACACTTGCAATGCAGACCAGCCCCCAAGATAGAAAAGAGGAAGCACTTGTGGTTTCAATGAAAGGGGTTACTATGGGACATTTAGTGCTGGGTTACTCTCGGTCATTTTTAGGGTAGTGCGTGGAATCAATGAAGGGTGAGATGCTGCAGCAGAGCAGTTGTTGGCAAACAACCAACCATTGATTATACTGACAATAACATTAGTTAATATCACCAACGAATCGAATAGCCACCATTCAATTGAATGCACTGATGCATTAAGGTAACTAGGTTCGATATAACTTAACTAATTTAAATATAAAACGATGAACATTTTATTAATAAGACTGCAACATATGATTCCATTCATACTAAATATGAATTATATATGGATGGGAAAAAAGCAACCATCAGATCATGATTCATGTTATAGACTTATTTCACGCCTCTTGAAATGAACCCGACAGGGAACGCTCGAAATTAACCTCGTCGTGATGTCAGTAGGACAAGTTGGAGGGGGCGGGGCACATTAACTAGCGTCTGTTTCCGTTCATCACACACAAGCTAGCAGTGAACTATCAGCTCGTGTAGTATGCACATTGTTTTAACTTATCAATAACATGCAAAATAGCAGATATAAATGTGTCCTAGAGTTAGATCAGAACCAAAACGCAAAACAGATAAACAAGCACCGAACTCAGACAGTAGCTAGCTAGTTCCATAAGGTTAACTAGGATTCTCCTCGACCCTGAGAGAAGGAAGCCTTCTCCTACTACCACATAACGTTACTGTTTGAGTCAAATATAAAGCTCGTTAATTGATTTAAGGTAACTAATGTATAACTAATGTAAGTTAGCTAACTTGCTAACTAAGCTGTACATCATTCTAATTACTCACTGGTGCCTATACGTAGTTAATGATACCTCACTCAGTAACTCTGTGTACAAGCTGTTTCATGTATGTGTTGCTACTATTGCTGTCACTTGTTGGCTAGATAACATTCGCAACAACAATAGCTAACTAGCTAACGCGTTACCCAAGTTCAGTTGTCCGGTTTGGTCTAGGCTAGCTTACTAGTAAGCTTAACGTTCTTACCATCCAATGTCATGGAGAGAGCCGTGTCCAATATCGCTGGGGTCCATTTAGGGATATGGTTGGATCCAGATAGCCAGTGATGATCGTCAAAAGACAAGTTCATTTTTGCTGTCTCGTTATGGTTAGCTAACTCACTGTGGCTTAAAACTTACGATTCCACTTAAATCGATGTTTGTGTATCTAGCTACATTTGCAATTATTCCAGTGAGATAAATCTGTTATTGATCTGTCAAATAGTGCCTTCTTCTGTCTTCATATTGATGCCCAAGAGGCACACTTCTCACGCTAAAACAGTGCTCATTGAGGATCCACATGCTAGCCAGCTAGTTCCAGAGCGCTTAATGAGTGACACTTGTTCAAGCCAACCCCCGACCACTTGTGAATTCTGACTCCCCCTTCATGGTCTCATACCTTTTTTTTGACTGGCAACTCCAGGACGATATACAGTGTCCATGGTATTTACATTTGTGCATGGCTATTGCAAAGAATAAAAAGCAGTGTTTCTTGAAAACTACTATAATGTAGGATGAACACTGTGGGGAAATACATATCCAAAGTAATAAGCTTTTTCAAGTGCCAAATACATCAATTGAACGTGGAAATGTCATGTTTTTAATATTTGTTTTGTTTCGTGGTCTGTACTTATATAATGCATTAATGACGTTTTTATAATCGAGAAAACGGCATTATCCTCTGGAAAACAACAGCATGGGTGTTTATTATGGGCTTGTCCTTAACAGCCAATCAACGCCAAGCAGGGGTGGGCTAACAACTGTTCAAGCTTGTGTGGCCCGTAGTGATGACTCTGTCTGTAGAACCAGAGAATTCGACCAATGGGGAACTCGGAAACCGAGTGGGGTGATCTGACATCACGACTTTGGCTCCCGTGGTTACATCATGTATTTCTCCTGGAGTCGTGGAGGGGAAGGGGGTGCAGGCTAAATATATGGAGTAGTACGGCTTCAAAACTTTTAGGGCAAGACGAGATTAACAGGTTGATTTAACAAAGCTCATGGAAGTCCCCTTTGGTTGGACAATGACATGTAGCATAAAGTCAACGCAAATATTTTCTTCAAAGAATAAATAACAAAAACACATTATTCAAACCATGGTAATTAAGCAATTAACACAAAGTAATGGCTCTCTAAAAAGACCATTCAGATAAATCAACAATAATAACCATGATCAATTATCCGATATGTGGATTGTAGTAGGACATGTGAGCTGTGTGTGAGCTCACCAAAACACAAGCACACACAAAGGGGGCACAACAAAGGTGTGGTACTGGAAAGAAATGGGTCAACGACCGACAGTAGCACAGCTGCAAACTAGTGTTGAATAGCAAGCAGTGGAGCAGGAAAGATATAGTATATAGGGGCCCGGCCTGCTGTCAGCAGACTGCCTTGTTGCCTGGGCGATTG
>NW_022263814.1:0-7500 GCF_002021735.2 Oncorhynchus kisutch
GACAACACCATTAACTAAGGGCTTTGTTGTGATGTACGAGAGCAATAAACACCCTTTGGCTGAAATCAAACAACATGCATTTGCATTGCCTTATTATTTCCTGGTGGGCTCTAGTCTGAGCCCATTCTCTTGCAGCCCAAAGCTCTGCAGCCATGACCATGAGAAGTCCTCCCCCACCCTCGTGTTGCCTCAGCCTTGTCTGCCTGGTTGGCTGACATGTGGCTGAGCTGGCTGTGTGCGTTGCTGTGAAAAGAAGGCGCAGCGCCTCGGGTTAAAAAGATGTGATTCATTAATCAACGCTCCCCCTAGGGGGGATACTGCCTGCTAGCAGCCCCCTCTTTTTGCCCCCCCCTCCTGTTTTCCCACTCGACTGCAAACACACACACAGACACACACATAAACAAATGCACACACACACACAGGCACACACCACACACACTCTGTCTCTCTCTCACACACCTCTGCAGAAGTATATATAAATATGCATGTTTGTTTGCTGGGCCTACTCTCTGGGGGCGTATCTCCAAATGAATCTGCTGGGTCTCAGGCCTGACGAGGCTCTGAGGATAATTAGTTGAATGCAGAGTGCTGGGGATTTTTATCTGAAAGCTCCAGATTTCTACCACCTCTCCGGCCTCTCTGGCCTCTCCCACCAGTCATTTGCATGGCCCTCTTTGTCCGTGGGCAGCTTTTATTAATCAATGTCCACTGTAACAGGGCCTGGTCTGGGCACTCATTTCTGTTTGCTTGTGTTTGTGTGTTTTACAGGAGCTACGTGGAGCAGCTAGGAACATTCAGTTGGGCAATGGAAGTTTATTTTCACGGCTGTTTCTTTCATTTGTTCCGCAGAGAAAAGAGGACTGTTTTGGTCTGGTGAGAATGTCACCATACAAAGACTCTGGCAGGCATGTTCAAGACCATGTGCCTTCTATTGCTAAGAGGACATTTCTCAAAATGCAATTCTCAGGCATGAGTGACGGACATTCTCCCACCTCTGCTAACCATTTTTCTATGATCTTTCTAAATACGTTCAGTGTGACTCACAAACAGCCCTCTGTAGTCTGTGACCCCAGCTGTTCAGCTCTCATTGACCCAGACCATAGTTGGAGAGTCTCTCAATGCTCTTACATTGTATCCGGTGTAGCAATCAAACCTGTATGCCCTGAGATTCAGAGCCCTGTATTCTGTGCTAAGAGCGATGTGTGGTGCTGAGAAAACCTGCTGTAAACGCCGTACACTCCCGTATCCTCGGCGGTCCTTTTAAGTGGCCCCGGCCCTCAAGGCCTGCAGATAAAAGGTGGGCAGGCGTTGCAGTCAAAACACAGTTTAATGTGCTGTGGCTCTCGGCGACCCTGAGTTCACATCCTTAATGGATGAGCTTTGGTGGGGGAGAAACATCAATGGCTGCTAAAAGGTTTCTAGCACGGTGAGCCCTCTCCACGTAAAAAACAGGTTCCAAAGGGCTCTGCGGCTCTCCCCATAGGAGAACCCTTTCTGGTTCCAACGCTCTGCATCTCTCCCCATAGGAGAACCCTTTCTGGTTCCACGCTCTGCGGCTCTCCCCATAGGAGAACCCTTTCTGGTTCCAACGCTCTGCATCTCTCCCCATAGGAGAACCTTTCTGGTTCCAACGCTCTGCATCTCTCCCCATAGGAGACCCTTTCTGGTTCCAACGCTCTGCGGCTCTCCCCATAGGAGAACCCTTTCTGGTTCCAACGCCTCTGCATCTCTCCCCATAGGAGAACCCTTTCTGGTTCCAACGCTCTGTGGCTGTCCCCATAGGAGAACCCATTCTGGTTCCAATGCTCTGTGGCTGTCCCCATAGGAGAACCCTTTCTGGTTCCAACGCTCTGTGGCTGTCCCCATAGGAGAACCCTTTCTGGTTCCAAAGCTCTGCGTCTCTCCCCATAGGATAACCCTTTCTGGTTCCAACGCTCTGTGGCTGTCCCCATAGGAGAACCCTTTCTGGTTCCAACGCTTTGCGGCTCTCCCCCTAGGAGAACCATTTCTGGTTCCAAAGCTCTGCGTCTCTCCCATAGGAGAACCCTTTCTGGTTCCAACGCTCTGTGGCTGTCCCCATAGGAGAACCCTTTCTGGTTCCAATGCTCTGCGGCTCTCCCCATAGGAGAACCCTTTCTGGTTCCAATGCTCTGCGGCTCTCCCCATAGGAGAACCCTTTCTGGTTCCAACGTTCTGTGGCTGTCCCCATAGGAGAACCCTTTCTGGTTCCAACGCTTTGCGGCTCTCCCCCTAGGAGAACCCTTTCTGGTTCCAAAGCTCCGCGTCTCTCCCCATAGGAGAACCCTTTCTGGTTCCAACGCTCTGCGTCTCTCCCCATAGGAGAACCCTTTCTGGTTCCAACGCTCTGCGTCTCTCCCCATAGGAGAACCCTTTCTGGTTCCAACGCTCTGTGTCTCTCCCCATAGGAGAACCCTTTCTGGTTCCAACGCTCTGCGGCTCTCCCCATATGAGAACACTTTCTGGTTCCAATGCTCTGCGGCTCTCCCCATAGGAGAACCCTTTCTGGTTCCAATGCTCTGCGGCTCTCCCCATAGGAGAAACTTTCTGGTTCCAACGCTTTGCGGCTCTCCCCCTAGGAGAACCCTTCTGGTTCCAACGCTCTGCGGCTCTCCCCATAGGAGAACCCTTTTTGGTTGCAACGCTCTGTGGCTGTCCCCATAGGAGAACCCTTTCTGGTTCCAATGCTCTGTGGCTCTCCCCATAGGAGAACCCTTTCTGGTTCCAATGCTCTGCGGCTCTCCCCATAGGAGAACCCTTTCTGGTTCCAAAGCTCTGCGGCTCTCCCCATAGTCTGCCATAGTCTGCTGTAAGCCAGCGGAGGCTAACCTGCTAATAACATCAGCAAAACGTCATTAAAAACACTTCTGCAACGTATCAAAGTAATATAGTTCGTAATAGACGCTGATGTGCTGAAACTTTAGCAAAAGACGCTGAAACCTTTTTCTCAAACTTTCCTGCAACGTTAGTCAGGAGTTAATAGGAGTATCAGACTATAGTTGGTGTGGGGCCTCATTGGCATGAAAGGAGGAGAGTAAGCAGCTCGTCCAACACTCCTTTGTCTCTGTGTCATCAGAAGCACTATTTCTTCCCCTGTTAGAGCAGAGCCATGTCGTGTGTGTAAACTCTGGGGCTCTGGTTCTTTTAGCGTGGCTTCTTATGGGGTGAGAGGAGACAGACTGGACGTGTGACTTAGATCCACGGGCTCAGGGAGAGTCTGGTAGTTCAGACCCCAAACGTGGCTAGTTCCCAAGCCGGGGCTGGGTCTGTGGAAGTCCAAGAGCCTGAGCAGACCACTGAAAAAGAAACAGTTGGAGTTGAAGAAATTCTGGGGAGTGTCCAGAGAAAGGTCTGCTTGACTTTTTTGGTCTTTAGAAACGCCACCATCTTGATTCTAAACCAACTAAAACATGCTTTTACCTCCAAAACTGTGAACCATTAGCCATGAGCAAGTAACTACTAGCCATAAACCAAGGTAAAGTGAGGTGAGAGTCTTGATCTGGTCTCTCCTGGGGTCTAGTCGTACCTGATTGCATTGGGAATCAGAGTAGAATATCAGTAATCACCAAAGAATAGGGCTTTATTGATGCGTTTGGTGGCCGCAACAATATTAAAGAGCCACACTAATTCTGCTGGAACAACACATCAATCCCTGGCCTCGTCTGCAGCCAAGGGCGTTCCTGGATGTCCATTGATCAGCGGAGGCTGCCACTTACCCTGGATTAGGCCTGCCTTACTGGGGAGGGGAAATCAATACAGGGGCCCTGGATACCCAGATACGGTGCACCGAGGCTGGGCTACTGTGGGGATCGTCGCCTCCCTGTTCCACTACCATCCATTATGAGGACACTACATGGGGTCACGACCCTTTTAGCATAGAGAATAGGTCTATTCTACTGGGGCCAACCATCACATCATCTCATAATCAAAATGTACCCGGTAGTGTTCCTTCCATGACATATCTGGCTTCCTGGGAATTTGTTTCAATTTCACCTGAAGATAAGAGAGATGGAAGGAGGGGAAAGGGGGAGGGAGAAAAAAGTCCAATGAAGAAGAAAATGATGAATGTTGATAAAGTGCAACAGATGGGGTGTTGTTTGAATGAGGGTGGCGGCTGACAGAAGACGGACTCCGAGACGAGCGCTGCCAAATTGAAGGAGGTGTTAAATAAACACAGCAGGAGGAAGAAGGGGGATCATTTTGGGGAGGAGGGGGCGGCGAAGAGGGTCTTAAGAGCTAAAGAGCTTCTTCCTCTCCTGTTTTTTCTATGGAGGCCCGAGATGTTCCCTCTCTCTCCTCTTTTACCCCGACAGTGGCTAGAACTAATTACCTGTAGGATTTACATCATTTACTTCACAGACACTGATGATTGCTCCTAAAATGGCGGTAATTGCCTGTCAATTTGATATAATTGACAATAACAACAGCGGGCCGGGCACCGTAGGGAGGGAGGAGGGGGAGGAGAGAGGAGGGGGGAGAGGTAGTAAGAAGAGGCAGGGAGGAGAGAGAGGAGGGAAGAGGAGGGGAGAGGGAGGAAGAAGAGGCAGGGAGGAGAGAGAGGAGGGAAGAGGAGGGGAGAGGGAGGAAGAAGAGGCAGGGAGGAGAGAGAGGAGGGAAGAGGAGGGGAGAGGGAGGAAGAAGAGGCAGGGAGGAGAGAGAGGAGGGAAGAAGAGGGGAGAGGAGAGGAGAGGGAGGAAGAAGAGAGAGGGAAGAGAGAGAGGAGGGAAGAGGAGGGGAGAGGGAGGAAGAAGAGGCAGGGAGGAGAGAGAGGAGGGAAGAGGAGGGGAGAGGTAGTAAGAAGAGGCAGGGAGGTGAGAGAGGAGGGAAGGAGGAGGGGAGAGAGGGAGGAAGAGGCAGGAGGAGAGAGAGGAGGGAAGAAGAGGGGAGAGGGAGGAAGAAGAGACAGGGAAGAGAGAGAGGAGGGAAGAAGAGGGGAGAGTGAGGAAGAGGACGCAGGGAGGAGAGAGAAGAGGAGGGGAGAGGGAGGAAGAAGAGACAAGGAGGAGAGAGAGGAGGGAAGAAGAGGAGAGAGGGAGGAAGAAGAGACAGGGAAGAGAGAGGAGGGAAGAAGAGGGGAGAGGGAGGAAGAAGAGACAGGAAGAGAGAGAGGAGGGAAGAAGAGGGGAGAGGGAGGAAGAAGAGACAGGGAAGAGAGAGGAGGGAAGAAGAGGGGAGAGGGAGGAAGAGGACGCAGGGAGGAGAGAGAAGAGGGAAGAGGAGGGGAGAGGGAGGAAGAAGAGACAAGGAGGAGAGAGAGGAGGGAAGAGGAGGGGAGAGGGAGGTATGTCTAAAGTTCTCCAGGTGGGTTTGTCAGGTAGACATGCACTCAGGGGGACATTAAATGGTATCCAGTGTGTTCACTCTCCTGTTCTCTCTGTTTTCCCTCCCTTTCTCTACTGATTCTATAATGGCCTAACAGCACACACATACTGTATGAACACATCTATAATGCTCAAATTCCAATTCCCTCTGATTCCCTGCTTGCTCTATCAGGGTCTCAACATCTGTGCATCACAAGTTCTCTTTAGCTCACAGCATAAGAGCCCATGTTATTTCACCATACATTAATTGTGCTATTAACCTTTTGTAGAGTATCTCCTCTTTCTCCTAACACACTCTCTCTCTCTTTGCACCCTCTCTGCTCTCTCTCTCTCTCTCTCTCTCTCTCTCTCTCTCTCTCTCTGCTCTGTCTCTCTCTCTGCTCTGTCTCTCTCTCTCTCTGCTCTCTCTCTGCTCTCTCTCTCTCTCTGCTCTGTCTCTCTCTCTCTCTCTGCTCTCTCTCCGTCTCTCTCTTTGCACCCTCTCTGCTCTCTCTCTCTCTCTCTCTCTGCTCTGTCTCTATCTCTCTCTCTCTCTCTCTCTGCTCTCTCTCTCTCTCTGCTCTCTCTCTCTCTGCTCTGTCTCTCTCTCTCTGCTCTCTCTCTGTCTCTCTCTTTTGCACCCTCTCTGCTCTCTCTCTCTGCTCTGTCTCTCTCTCTCTCTCTCTCTCTCTCTCTCTCTCTCTCTCTTCTCTCTTCTCTATCTCTCTATCTCTCTGCAGTGACAGTTCCCAGTGCTTCTCTTTTGCAGTACTGTCCTCGGCCCTCCCCACCCCACTCTCACAATCTGTCAGCTGCACAGTCCCACCAAATCATCCCATTATCTATTGATAGGTGGATGGGTGTGTCAGTAGGGGGGACAGCACTCCTAATGAAATATAGACAGCACTGAGAGGACAGCACCTCCTAATGAAATATAGACAGCACTGAGACGACAGCACCTCCTAATGAAATATAGACAGCACTGAGAGGACAGTCCCTCCTAATGAAATATAGACAGCACTGAGAGGACAGCACCTCCTAATGAAATATAGACAGGACTGAGAGGACAGCACCTCCTAATGAATTATAGACAGCACTGAGAAGACAGTCCCTCCTAATGAAATATAGACAGCACTGAGAGGACAGCACCTCCTAATGAAATACAGGCAGAGGTCAGCACCTCCTAATTAAATATAGACAGCACTGAGAGGACAGTCCCTCCTAATGAATTATAGACAGCACTGAGAAGACAGTCCTCCTAATGAAATATAGACAGCACTGAGAGGACAGTCCCTCCTAATGAAATATAGACAGCAGTGAGAGGACAGCACCTCCTAATGAAATATAGACAGCAGTGAGAGGACAGCACCTCCTAATGAAATATAGACTGAGAGGACAGTCCCTCCTAATGAAATATAGACTGAGAGGACAGTCCCCCCTAATGAAATATAGACTGAGAGGACAGTCCCCCCTAATGAAATATAGACTGAGAGGACAGTCCCCCCTGATGAAATATAGACCGCATGTGTGGCAATAAAGGCAGAAGGGCTCAGGGCCAGAGAGAAAAAGGGTTGTTAATTGTAAATAAGACGTTATTCTTAACGGACTTTCCTAGTTAAATAAATGTTTAAAAAATTATAATAATAATAATTTGTGTGGCTAGGGTTCTGACGGATGGACAGATGGATGGACAGATGGATGGACAGACGGATAGACAGACAGACAAACGAGAGAAAGAGTGACAGACAGATGTCCAAACACGCACACACACACACACACATTCTCCAGAGTAAGGTAGGAGGCCAAGGTCAGTTGCTCATTCACGCTGACGTGTTCCTACTCTGGATAAAAAGGATACATGTTTTACCTGGTACAGGGAGGGCTACAACGGAGGAGGCAATGTGTCAGTAAAAGAGATGTGTGTTATTGAATTCCAACACATTCAAAGTCACTGACGGTAATTGGCAGGAGTGTCACAAAGGAATGTCTCTCTGGCGTAATGTGAAAGGTCATGGGTCATCCCCTTGTCTCTCGTCAGCGTTTACGGTGCACTATAGCAGGGGACGAAGCAGCAGTATCTTTCCATTAGTGTTTCAGTAGGAATCGGCTAAGGGGAATTGGACTGTGTTTCATGGCTGTCTGGTGAGAGCTTTACAAACAGAGAGGGGGGACTAGTGGGTGG
>NW_022263814.1:10000-12500 GCF_002021735.2 Oncorhynchus kisutch
CTACAGCATGGACAACACAGAGGTCAGATGCCACATGGTGTGAGAAAAGAGAGAGATAAAGAGAGAGAGAGAGAGCGAAAGAGAGAGAGAAAAAGAGAGAGAGAGAGAGAGAGAGAGAGAGAGAGAGAGAGAGAGAGAGAGAGAGAGAGAGAGAGAGAGAGAGAAAAGGAGAGAGAAAAGGAGAGCCCTTAGGGCCCAGGCCCATATCTTAATGCATTAGTAAGGAGCCACACACACAGAGACAGAGACACAAGCACAGACACAGACACAAACTCTGGCTCTACTCTGGCTGGTCTGAGGGGGATACCATGTTAAATATTAACCACCGGAGATACTATGTACTGACACACACACAGTGGATGACTGAGGATGCAACACACACGCAGTGGATGACAGAGGATGCAACACACACACAGAGAATGACTGAGGATGCAACACACACACAGTGGATGACTGAGGATGCCACACACACACAGTGGATGACTGAGGATGCCACACACACACAGTGGATGACTGAGGATGCCAAACACACACAATGGATGACTGAGGATGCCACACACACACACCAAAAAAAACACACATCCCGCAATCACAGGAAAGACTCGGAGACTCCCTATTCTGTCTCTCTTCCTTAGCCCCTCGCTACGCCACACACACACACACAGACACACACCCTCACAGTGACCCCTTCCCGTGGCAGCTAATTGCTTCCCGTGGCAGCCTTAATCAGTGTCGTGACCCCCTGAAGGGTCACCTCATTAAGCTGAGTGTCGCTGGGTGACTTCTCCTCTCTGCTGCACCTCACCCGCTGCCACTGTGTCACTGCTGTGGTGGTCTTATTAGTGGGGGAGATACTGGCACACACACACACACACACACACACACACACACACACACACACACACACACACACACACACTCACTCACTCACTCACTCACTCACTCACTCACTCACTCACACACACACACACACACACACACACACACACACACACACACACACACACACACTCACTCACTCACACACACGCACGCACACACACACACAAACACACAAACACACACACACACACTCTCTCTCTAACCCAAACACACGTGCACACAGCCCACAGCCACACTGACACCCAGCATTGCTATGGTCACAGCCTGGAGGTAAATGTCCTGTCTACTGAGTGACTCCTAATAGAGGCCTTAATGTACAACAGGCCTCATACACATACAGTATGCATAGGAGCTGTGCTGTATATACACTCCATAACTCAACGACTGTGGCGGCGGCGGTGGAGGAGGAAGAGGAAGAGGAGGAGAGACCATAACCACCACAATGACACACTTCATTGTGCTCATAATTGGTGGGAGCTCATGCATGCATAAACCAATCATGAGTGTTGCGTTGTGTGTTAGGGTCCTGCCCTGGGGGCGAGGCGGAAGAAATCATTCCCCCTCTCCATTGTGCTTAACCCTTGACCTTTTGGGAGCCGCTGCAGAGGGAGATTGACTACTGTACCTACCAATCCAGCCCTGACCAGTAGAGTGGGGAAGGGGAGTCTGCCTGGGGGTTTATTGACATTGATTTATCACAGCAAGGCCTGGAGGCAGTGTTGTGATGGGCTGTGTTGTGATAGGCTGTGTTGTGATAGGCACTGTTGTGATAGGCAGTGTTGTGATAGGCAGTGTTGTGATAGGCAGTGTTGTGATAGGCTGTGTTGTGATGGGCTGTGTTGTGATAGGCACTGTTGTGATAGGCAGTGTTGTGATAGGCAGTGTTGTGATAGGCAGTGTTGTGATAGGCTGTGTTGTGATAGGCAGTGTTGTGATAGGCAGTGTTGTGATAGGCAGTGTTGTGATAGGCAGTGTTGTGATAGGCTGTGTTGTGATAGGCAGTGTTGTGATAGGCTGTGTTGTGATAGGCTGTGTTGTGATAGGCTGTGTTGTGATAGGCAGTGTTGTGATAGGCTGTGTTGTGAGTTGCAGTGTTGTGATAGGCAGTGTTGTGATAGGCATTGTTGTGATAGGCATTGTTGTGATAGGCTGTGTTGTGATAGGCTGTGTTGTGATAGGCTGTGTTGTGATAGGCAGTGTTGTGATAGGCAGTGTTGTGATAGGCTGTGTTGTGATAGGCTGTGTTGTGATAGGCATTGTTGTGATAGGCATTGTTGTGATAGGCTGTGTTGTGATAGGCTGTGTTGTGATAGGCAGTGTTGTGATAGGCAGTGTTGTGATAGGCTGTGTTGTGATAGGCTGTGTTGTGATAGGCTGTGTTGTGATAGGCATTGTTGTGATAGGCATTGTTGTGATAGGCTGTGTTGTGATAGGCAGTGTTGTGATAGGCAGTGTTGTGATAGGCAGTGTTGTGATAGGCAGTGTTGTGATAGGCTGTGTTGTGATAGGCAGTGTTGTGATAGGCTGTGTTGTGATAGGCTGTGTTGTGATAGGCTGTGTTGTGATAGGCAGTGTTGTGATAGGCAGTGTTGTGATAGGCAGTGTTGTGATAGGCAGT
>NW_022263814.1:17500-41815 GCF_002021735.2 Oncorhynchus kisutch
GTCAGAAGACATGGTAGAGTAGTAGTGTTGTATTAACTAGTCTCTATGTCCCTGTCAGAAGACATGGTAGAGTAGTAGTGTTGTATTAACTAGTCTCTATGTCCCTGTCAGATGACATGGTAGAGAATGAATTACAGGGGGAAGTTTGGAAAAAACGAATCCCGTCCAAATCATCCTCTGGAATAATGGACATTCTAGAGTATTATTTACATAACCAACGCAACCATCTAACTATTCTACCTCATGTTATTCCATATCACCATCTAACTATTCTACCTCATGTTATTCCATATCACCATCTAACTGTTCTACCTCATGTTATTCCATATCACCATCTAACTGTTCTACCTCATGTTATTCCATATCACCATCTAACTGTTCTACCTCATGTTATTCCATATCACCATCTAACTATTCTACCTCATGTTATTCCATATCACCATCTAGTTAGATCTAACTATTCTACCTCATGTTATTCCATATCACCATCTAACTGTTCTACCTCATGTTATTCCATATCACCATCTAACTGTTCTACCTCATGTTATTCCATATCACCATCTAACTGTTCTACCTCATGTTATTCCATATCACCATCTAACTGTTCTACCTCATGTTATTCCATATCACAATCTAACTATTCTACCTCATGTTATTCCATATCGCCATATAACTATTCTACCTCATGTCATTTAACTAATTAAAAGGTGAAATAAACATCTTAGTCTTCATTCTACAGAGAATAGTTTTTCTATAGTATACACATTACTCTTCCTTCTGAAAAAGTTGTCATTAATGCAGTGCATTATTAATGTTTCTTCACAAGGCAATCCTTCAGTATATGGGTCTACTAGTGTACGTACCAGAGCATAGCTGACAACATCAGTGTTGAAAAACAAATATGGAACAAAGGAAGGATGGATGGAGGGAGAGAGGGAGGAAGGCTCTGCCTGATGAAGGAGTGGACCTCCTGCTCGCTGACACATTAATCATTAAAACACAAAGGAGCGAGGAGACAGACAGGCTGCAGTTAAGGCCTTAACACCACTTTACATGCCTGCCTACTCTCTCTCTCGCTCTCGCTCTCTCTCTCCTTCCCCTCTCCCTCCCTCCCTTTCTGTCTCTCCCTCTCCTTCCCCTCTCCCTCTCTCCCTTTCTGTCTCTTTCCCTCCCTCCTTTCTCTTCCACAGACATGCATCTTGCCACGTTAGTTTCCTCCTCCTTTAAGTGGCCCCGTTAACAGAGCTGAGATGCACTTCATGGCTTTCCCCCCATTGATTGAGCCAATCAATACGTCATCTTGGGGAAGATGCAGACAATACATTAAGGAACACAGGAACCACAGGGCTTTAAATGACCGAACGTGGGGGGGTAGTTCAGCAGGTAGTTCATTATGGTAATGGTCAATAGTGTTTGGTTGGGAGGTTTTCATGCATCGTTAAGGGAATTAAGGGATCATTACAGCTTCCTTCATCTTCCTCTTCCTGCTTATCATCACCATCACCATTATCATCATCATCATGACCATCATCTTCACCACCACCACTACCATCATCCGTCAACAGTTCATCTCAGCACCCTTTATCTTCATTTGTGGCCACCACCTGTGATATCAGTAAAGCCCAGTTAGGTGTTAAGCTGTAGCTACGGTGTGTTGATACAGATGGGCTCAGTGTGCATTACTTCAGCAGCCTGTGTTGCTTCATCCTCTCCAGAGCCATTTACATCTAGAGAGTCAATGTGGTTTCCGTCTGAACGTTCCAAGAGCGCCACGTTCTCCTCCATAGCCGTCTCTAAGTGATAATTAACACTTCCTCGTTGTGCTGTTTATTTCTGATAGGTTTCTAGACCTATGAAGACATCCAGTGAAAGCAGATATGCAATTTGTTGACATGGCAACGCAGTAAAGACTTAGATACACATGATCTGCTCTGTTTTGCTTGTTTACAGTGGGTCATTTCATAGGGAACTGTCAGAACTGTCGGAGGAGCTGTCGTATTGTTCCATCACAAACGTTTAGAGAATAAAGGCGCCAACATGGCAGCCGTTCTAAAACCTGGCCGAACTCTCTCTCTTTGTCACGTTCTGACCATAGTTCTTTTGTATTTTCTTTGTTTTAGTGTGGTCAGGACGTGAGTTGGGTGGGCAGTCTATGTTTTCTGTTTCTATGTGGGGTTTCTTGTTTGGCCTGATATGGTTCTCTATCAGAGGCAGGTGTTAGTCATAGTCTCTGATTGGGAACCATATTTAGGTAGCCTGTTTTCTGTTGGGGTTTGTGGGTGGTTATGTCCAGTCTCTGTGTGTCTGCACCAGATAGAACTGTTTCTGTTGGGGTTTGTGGGTGGTTATGTCCAGTCTCTGTGTGTCTGCACCAGATAGAACTGTTTCTGTTGGGGTTTGTGGGTGGTTATGTCCAGTCTCTGTGTGTCTGCACCAGATAGAACTGTTTCTGTTGGGGTTTGTGGGTGGTTATGTTCAGTCTTTGTGTGTCTGCACCAGATAGAACTGTTTCTGTTGGGGTTTATGGGTGGTTATGTTCAGTCTTTGTGTGTCTGCACCAGATAGAACTGTTTCTGTTGGGGTTTGTGGGTGGTTATGTTCAGTCTCTGTGTGTCTGCACCAGATATAACTGTTTCTGTTGGGGTTTGTGGGTGGTTATGTCCAGTCTCTGTGTGTCTGCACCAGATATAACTGTTTCTGTTGGGGTTTGTGGGTGGTTATGTCCAGTCTCTGTGTGTCTGCACCAGATAGAACTGTTTCTGTTGGGGTTTGTGGGTGGTTATGTCCAGTCTCTGTGTGTCTGCACCAGATATAACTGTTTCTGTTGGGGTTTGTGGGTGGTTATGTCCAGTCTCTGTGTGTCTGCACCAGATAGAACTGTTTCTGTTGGGGTTTGTGGGTGGTTATGTCCAGTCTCTGTGTGTCTGCACCAGATAGAACTGTTTCTGTTGGGGTTTGTGGGTGGTTATGTCCAGTCTCTGTGTGTCTGCACCAGATAGAACTGTTTCTGTTGGGGTTTGTGGGTGGTTATGTCCAGTCTCTGTGTGTCTGCACCAGATATAACTGTTTCTGTTGGGGTTTGTGGGTGGTTATGTCCAGTCTCTGTGTGTCTGCACCAGATAGAACTGTTTCTGTTGGGGTTTGTGGGTGGTTATGTCCAGTCTCTGTGTGTCTGCACCAGATATAACTGTTTCTGTTGGGGTTTGTGGGTGGTTATGTCCAGTCTCTGTGTGTCTGCACCAGATAGAACTGTTTCTGTTGGTTTGTTGTTTTGTCATTTGAAGTGTTCAGTTTTTTGATTTATTATTAAATGAAGATGAACACGCTGCGCTTTGGTCCTCTCCTTCTTCCACCGATGACAACCCTCTCTCTCTCTCTCTCTATACAGTATATATATATATATACAGTATGTGTGTATATATATATATATACAGTATGTATAGTACTCCGCTTCTCTATAACTAACCACACATACAGGCCTGCTATTCTGCCATGTGACTGACTGGGAATAATTTCATAGCAAGTGACATCTGACTCCTGGTACAATGAAACAGAGGCTTGTCGCAGATAAGAGAATGAATATTGATTGCACATGCATGTCCCGCAGATTGTATCCATTAGGCACTAAACAGCTCAGCTACTCCTGAAAGAAATTGCTTTGGCGGCTTTAGTCTGCAGGCTTTCTGCTCACATGTTTCATTTATTTCATGGTTCCTTCATCTGTTTATTCGTTTTTTTATTAATTCATGAATTTGTTTGTTAACTAGTTCAATGGTTCGTTCAATCATTCATTCACCCCAGACCCACAGGCAGTACAAACCAAATAAAACACCCAATACTCCCACTTACTCAGTCACCTCTTTGTTTGTAAGACATAAATAAAAAGCTCACATGCTCCAAGTCTTGCCAGCTTACACCCAAATATAGCCTTGAGCAAAGCAAGGCTGGGTGGCTGGCAGAGGAGAGGGTGAAGAAGAGGAGAGGAGAGAAGAAAAGAGGAGAGAACTGATGAGAAGGGAAGAGGAGAGAACTGATGAGAAGTGAAGAGGAGAGAAGAAAAGAGGAGAGAACTGATGAGAAGGGAAGAGGAGAGAAGAAAAGAGGAGAGAACTGATGAGAAGGGAAGAGGAGAGAACTGATGAGAAGGGAAGAGGAGAGAACTGATGAGAAGGGAAGAGGAGAGGAGATGTAAAAGCCTTGTTAGGTCTGTAACTCTGGGAGTGTTGTACAAGCTAAAAGCCTTGGTCTGATTCCTCTAATTCAGCAGTAGAGACTCTGCACTTTCAGCAGATCAATGATCCCCAGTGTCTCACACACTCACTCAATAACCCTTTCTCTTGCCCCCTCTCTGCTCATTCCCGGTCTCTCCTTCTCTCCTTCTCTCTCTCTTTCCATTCTTTCTGCGCTGAACTCGCTCTACCTCTATTGCCTCCCCTCTTTCTCTCCATCCCTCCTTCTCTCTGAGGTCCAGCACACAATTACTCATCCTGACTCCAGTAGAGAGACCAAAGCCAGAAAGAGAGGGAGGGAGGGAGGGAGGGAGGGAGGGAGGGAGGGAGGGAGGGAGGGAGGGAGGGAGGGAGGGAGGGAGGGAGGGAAGGAGGGACGGAGGGAGAGAAGAAAGGAGGGAGAGAGGGAAGAAAGGAGGGAGGATCAAGAAAGAGCGAGGGTCAGAGAGGGGAGAATAGGGAGGTCACTGAAGCACCCACAAACATCTGTTCTTCACTGGCCGGGGTCAAGGTCTCTGGTGTGTGTGAGTGTGTGTGATTGATGAACTTGTAACTTGTGTAAATCTGGAGGGAATTTGGGGTTGGTCGCAGAAGTATGAAACGTCATCATTAATTCATAGGGGAGGGAGATGTATGGCATACAGCTGAGCCGTGCGCACACACACACACACACACACACACACACACACACACACACACACACACACACACACACACACACACACACACACACACACACACACACACACACACACACACACACACACACACACACACACACACACACACACAGCTGAGGAACAAGACTGGTCCCACAGGCCAGCTGCCCAGCTGCACTTTCCTTTAATAGACTTTCAAAGCAAATCATCAGAGTCTATTCAGACCCACTACTAGTCAATGTCAAACACAACAGTGGTTGTGAATAAACTACATTGGAGACAAAAGTGCAGTTGACAGACAGGGAGGCCACGTCACACCAGTGTTACTGAGAGAGAGAGAGAGCTTCCCCCAGTCAACAGCCTTCACTAAGCCCAGGTTCATCCATTTAAAACACAATAGAGGATTACGTTCCCATTTCTCATCCGGACACCGCATTCAGCCAGCCAGTGTATTACTCAGACGCTTAGACTGGCAAGGATGGAGGCAGTGTATGTTCAAGTGCAGTGTGTCTGTCTGTCTGTCTGTCTGTCTGTCTGTGTGTGTGTGTTCGTTTTCAGCCATCTTCAGATATATGGGGATAAGAACCTCTTTTTTGTGTGTAGTGTCTCTGGACTGCATGACCCAGGCTGCTGGGTAACTCTCACACTCTCCTTCACTGTAGAAAACACCACTAAGCCTGTCCTCAGAAACACATTCAAGACAATTTACTCTGATATGGGCCAGGCTTCATCAACACACACACACACGCACACACACACACACAGCGTATGTCCTGCTTCACACTACCATGATGACAGTGGAGCTTAGCATGGTTTTAATTACCTGGCCACACCTAGAGAAGCACGTCAATGTTGCTCCGCATACCGCGCACACCATATTCCAAGGCTGATTAAACCAAATGCTTCTTGCTTATTTGTAATTAAACATTTGCGCAATGTGGCGTTCCAGCAGAATAGAGCCCCTTGGCACGGGCCCCTCTCTGCCTTTCAGTGGGCTGCAGGTGGTAAAATTGGCAGTAATTGTTCTAATTGTTGGCAGCGGACTGGCCGGGAACGATATGTAGTGGGGCTCAGCTTGGCTGTGTTTCAGCATGGGGAGCGAGTGAGGGATAGGAGGAGGGAGGGATGGAGGAATGGAGGAATGGAGGGAGGGAGGGATAGGAGGAGGGAGGGATGGAGGAATGGAGGAATGGAGGGAGGGATAGGAGGGAGGGAGGGAGGGATATGAGGGAGGGATAGGAGGGAGGGAGGGAGGGAGGGAGGGAGGGAGGGAGGGAGGGAGGGAGGGAGGGAGGGAGGGAGGGAGGGGTAGAATCCAGGGCAGAGGAAGATCTGTCCAAGTTGTTGTCTTTTCCTGCAGCTCACAGAGTCCCCGCGGCTGGGAGCTGAACTGACCCAGAGACGGACACGGTGTTCACCTGTTTTAGTGTTGAGGAAGGAGAACACAGTGACCTGTTCTCAAGTCTGGTGACCTGTTCTCAAGTGTGTGTGTCTATAGTGAGAATGTGTATGTACACATGATGTGTGTCTGTGTGTGTGTGTGTTTGTGTGCGCAGGCACGTATATGTGTGTGTGTGTGTGTGTGTGTGTGTGTGTGTGTGTGTGTGTGTGTGTGTGTGTGTGTGTGTGTGTGTGTGTGGCTGACTCAGCCATTTCCCAGTGACAGCAGCTCTCCCCATGGTGAGACAGCACCTGTTCCTCCTTCATCCCGACAGGTGTCAGCGTCACACTGTGATGTCATCATCAGGGGACCAGACAGATGGAGGAGGACAACAGCAGCAGCCACCATGCAGTGAAAATAGCCTCACAATGGGACAAATCAAAAAGGAGAAACCTAAGCCTCCCGGGTGGCGCAGTGGTTAAGGGTGCTGTACTGCAGCGCCAGCTGTGCCACCAGGGACTCTGGGTTAGGGCCCAGGCTCTGTCGTAACCGGCCGCGACCGGGAGGTCCGTGGGGCGGCGCACAATTGGCATAGCGTCGTCCGGGTTAGGGAGGGCTTGGCCGGTAGGGATATCCTTGTCTCATCGCGCACCAGCAACTCCTGTGGTGGGCCGGGCGCAGTGCGCGCTAACCAAGGTTGCCAGGTGCATGGTGTTTCCTCCGACACTATAGCTAGCTATAGTTAACACCTTGCCCTAACCTCATAAATGTATCAGCTAGCTATAGGTAACACCTCACCCTAACCTCATAGATGTATCAGCTAGCTATAGCTAACTCCTGGTCCTAACCTCATAGATGTATCAGCTAGCTATAGCTAATACCTGGACCTAATCGTGTAGGTGTATCAGCTATCTATAGCTAATAGCTGACCCTAATCTAATGAGCAAACCAACAACTGTGGCTAAATCAATAATCTGTGCTATCTGGGATCCTTGGGAAGTTGACATTTAAAAGGTAAGGGTTTTGGTAATGGTTTGAGTTAGGGTTAAGGTTAGTGACGTCCCAAGGTCAGACTGGCCATATATAGACTGGTGTGTGTGTGTGTATGTCAACAAGTAGGAGTGACTTGGCTGTCTTGCCTTTAGAAGTAGACAGACAGGTGAGAGGGACTGCTTCACCTGAAGCCAGTCTGCCAGTCACACATCTGTCATGGTTATCTCTCAGACAACACACACACACACACACACAGTGTGTTCCCTGCCTTATCTAACTTGGAACACACACCCAGCATGACAGCTGAAGAGGAGTGTGTTTGAGAGCGCAGCTACACACACACACACACACACACACACACACACACACACACACACACACACACACACACACACACACACACACACACACACACACACACACACACACACACACACACACACACACACACAGAGCTGGATAAATATTGCAATAGGTACTTTGTTTCTAGAAACTTTGAGGGGAAGATGAGGAAACTGCAGAGATTTGAAAACCCACTGCAAGGTATCTCCATGGTAACACACAGTGTGAGAGTCATAATCTCAAGGTTACCCAATGTATTCATGTTTTAATAATCCCACTCTCCCAAAATAAGATTATATTTGAATGAAAAACATTCCTTCATCAAGTCTTTATTCCGTGTATTCTTCCAGTGATTCTCCCAGCTCCTACTAAAAAGGTAAACTATTAATGCTGCTGCTGTTGGGTTTGCATGTGCAAGCTATTTCTGGCCCAGCCTATTTAAATAGGGCTGAGAATGGTCAAGTCCACCTGTGCCCCACTCCCTGGGATAGATGAGAGAAGGAAGGACAAAGAGAGAGAGGGAGATAGAGAGAGAGAGAGAGAGAGAGAGAGAGAGAGAGAGAGAGATGGAGGGAAAGAACAATCGAGTTCGAGAGTCGTAAAGCGTGAGGGAAAGCTAGGACTGGAGTGCACATGTGACCTAGCCTCCCCCAGGTGGCGTGGGGGTGGGGGGTGGGGGGGTGCAGGTGTGAGGCTGGCACCCTCTCTTGATGTCTTTGGGGGGTTGGGGAGGGGGCAGGTGCCTGCTGGGAGATGGAGTCTTCCACCTGGTCCTGCTCAGTGAGCATATGTGATCCCTGAACCCTTTACTTCTGGCTGAGGGGCTAGGAGGAGGTAAGGCTGGAGTTGATATGGGTGAAAGGCAGGTGTGCTCACCTAGTGTTGGCTTGGCTGCCATATACAAATGTGCATTGTAGCATGCTAACATGTGCAGACACATTCACAGGGCCGTGCACATAGACAAACACACACACACATTCACATGGGTGCACACAGACAACCACAGTTCACACATGCACAAACCTGTCGTGAACACACATCCCGTTATCACATATTAGTCATCGATACACTTGCGCCCCTGATCCCCTGATCCCCTGATCCCCTGGTCCTATGATCCCCCGATCCCCTGGTCCTATGATCCCCCGATCCCCTGGTCCTATGATCCCCTGATCCCCTGGTCCTATGATTCCCTGGTCCCCTGGTCCCCTGATCCCCCGATCCTATGATCCCCTGGTCCCCTGATCCCCTGGTCCTATGATCCCCTGGTCCCCTGATCCCCTGGTCCTATGATCCCCAGATTCTCTGATCCCCTGGTCCCCTGGTCCTATGATCCCCTGGTCCCCTGGTCCTATGATCCCCTGGTCCCCTGATCCCCTGGTCCTATGATCCCCTGGTCCGCTTGTCCCCTGGTCCTATGATCCCCTGATCCCCTGGTCCTATGATCCCCTGATCCCCTGGATCTATGATCCCCTGATCCCCTGGTCCTATGATCCCCTGATCCCCTGGTCCTATGATCCCCTGGTCCCCTTGAGCACAATTTTTGCCCTTCAGTGTTCCGTCCTCAAAAAAGAAAATACACACACACATTTCACATGTACAAATGCATAAATATGTGTCAGTCAAGCACATGTAATTCTCAGATCAACTTGAGCCTATCTACCGTATCTCTGATTCTGAGGCCTGGTAACCCTCTCTCTGTTGCCTTGACAATACAAAACAAAATCGGCACTCTGTTTGTTCTGTAGTCAAAGTTTGAATCTCAAAACACCCGAAAGAGTACTTAACTTGACGGCTTGCGTAAAAAACCATGTTGGCAGTAATAGCAGTGAATTTACATCCTTCTAATGTACAGGTTGCCAGTTACAAACAGCGGTACAGTGAAACGAGCTCTCTCCTATCAATTCCACTCCGTCGAGCGCGATGGCGTAATTTGTTTATTTTTTCTCTCTTGTTCTGAGGGGAGCTCTGTTGCGGTGTTGCTGACAACTCTGAATAATGCAGTTTGACTGGGTAAAGTTGTTTATCATCGGAGGAAGCTAGCGATGTCACTGGCGCACTAACCGAACTCCACACAGCTAACAGTGGGATCAATTGAACACGGTTGGGGAAAAGGGGAAGGAAACCCTGGGTTTTATTAATGAAAGCCTCGGTATCTCTCTCTTTTCTCCACTCTCTTCTGTTGTCTATCTGTCCTCCCTCTCAGAGAGCTCTCTGACTATCACCTTCTCCCTCCCTCTATTTTCTCTATCACTATTCCATCCTACTCTGCTCTCTTGCTCCATCGCTATCCTTCCCTCTCTCCTTCCCTCTCTCCTTCCCTCTCTCCTTCCCTCTCTCCTTCCCTCTCTCCTTCCCTCTCTCCTTCCCTCTCTCCTTCCCTCCCTCCTTCCCTCTCTCCTTCCCTCCCTCCTTCCCTCTCTCCTTCCCTCCCTCCTTCCCTCTCTCCTTCCCTCTCTCCTTCCCTCTCTCCTTCCCTCTCTCCTTCCCTCTCTCCTTCCCTCCCTCCTTCCCTCTCTCCTTCCCTCTCTCCTTCCCTCTCTCCTTCCCTCCCTCCTTCCCTCCCTCCTTCCCTCTCTCCTTCCCTCCCTCCATCCCTCCCTCCCTCCTTCCCTCTCTCTCTCTCTGTCTCAGCTCCATAGAGAGTGTATTGCTGGGCTGTGGAGTCAGTGAGGTGAAATCATTAGGATCCACTCTGCTCTCCTTGCGTGGTGAAGGGACCTCTGGCCTGCAGTACAGCCCGTCTAAGGTCACGGTGCACTACACTATTCTCTAACACCAGACACTGCAGCTGCACTCAACTAGATGTCATTAACCATTCAACTGAGGAAACGCATGTCTAAGACCTCCAGTCCTTGTAAAAGATGGATAATACATACAGGCTAATACATTTACTAATGTAAAATATGGATAATATATACAGGCTAATACATTTACTAATGTAAAATATGGATAACACATACAGGCTAATACATTTACTAATGTAAAAAATGGATAATATATACAGGCTAATACATTTACTAATGTAAAATATGGATAATATATACAGGCTAATACATTTACTAATGTAAAATATGGATAATATATACAGGCTAATACATTTACTAATGTAAAATATGGATAACACATACAGGCTAATACATTTACTAATGTAAAATATGGATAACACATACAGGCTAATACATTTACTAATATTACATGGAGTAGATGAATGAATAATGATGTCGGAATAATGATTAACAAATATCATAATGGTAGGCAATAACCAGGTTATAAGCACACCTTCAAAAATAGTGTGACCTATGATATACAGTATATATATATATATATGGCCAAATCACCACAGCTAAGGGCTTTATCCAGGCACTCTGTGTTGCGTCGTTCATAAGAACAGCACTTAGCCATGGTATATTGGCTATATACCACCCCCCCCCCCCCCTCGTGCCTTATTGCTTAAATCTATAGCACAGGAGGTTGGTGGCACCTTAATTGGGGAGAACAAGCTCGTGGTAATGACTGGAGCGGTATCAGTCATCATCACGAGCTCGTTCCGGACGTTATTATGAGCCATTCTCCCCTCAGCAGCAGTCAGTGATCTGTAGACTGTGTGTAGTAGGAACCTCCTTCTAATCTATTGAACAATATAGTGGTGCTAAGGCATAAAGCTTCACACTATTCCAAATCAAATCAAAGTGTATTTGTCACGTGCGCCGAATACAACAGGTATTTCACTGCAGACCTTACAAATGCTTACTTACAGGCTCTAACCAATAGTGCAAAAAAGGTATTAGGTGAACAATAGGTAAGTAAAGAAATAAAACAACAGTAAAAAGACAGTGAAAAACAGTAGTGAGTCTCTATACAGTAGAGAGGCTCTATACAGTAGTGAGGCTATATACAGTAGAGAGGCTCTATACAGTAGTGAGGCTATATACAGTAGTGAGGCTATATACAGTAGAGAGGCTCTATACAGTAGAGAGGCTATATACAGTAGTGAGGCTATATACAGTAGTGAGGCTATATACAGTAGTGAGGCTATATACAGTAGAGAGGCTCTATACAGTAGAGGCTATATACAGTAGTGAGGCTATATACAGTAGTGAGGCTATATACAGTAGTGAGGCTATATACAGTAGAGAGGCTATATACAGTAGTGAGGCTATATACAGTAGTGAGGCTATATACAGTAGAGAGGCTCTATACAGTAGAGGCTATATACAGTAGAGAGGCTATATACAGTAGCGAGGCTATATACAGTAGAGAGGCTCTATACAGTAGAGAGGCTATATACAGTAGAGAGGCTTTAGACAGTAGAGAGGCTCTATACAGTAGTGAGGCTTTAGACAGTAGAGAGGCTATATACAGTAGAGAGGCTATATACAGTAGAGGCTATATACAGTAGAGAGGCTATATACAGTAGCGAGGCTATATACAGTAGAGAGGCTCTATACAGTAGAGAGGCTATATACAGTAGAGAGGCTATATATAGTAGAGAGGCTATATACAGTAGAGAGGCTCTATACAGTAGAGAGGCTATATACAGTAGAGAGGCTATATACAGTAGAGAGGCTATATACAGTAGAGGCTATATACAGTAGTGAGGCTATATACAGTAGAGAGGCTATATACAGTAGAGAGGCTATATACAGTAGAGACTATATACAGTAGAGAGGCTATATACATTAGAGGCTATATACAGTAGAGAGGCTATATACAGTAGAGAGGCTATATACAGTAGAGGCTATATACAGTAGTGAGGCTATATACAGTAGTGAGGCTATATACAGTAGAGAGGCTATATACAGTAGTGATGCTATATACAGTAGAGAGGCTATATACAGTAGAGAGGCTATATACATTAGAGGCTATATACAGTAGAGAGGCTATATACAGTAGAGAGGCTATATACAGTAGAGGCTATATACAGTAGTGAGGCTATATACAGTAGTGAGGCTATATACAGTGGAGAGGCTATATACAGTAGTGATGCTATATACAGTAGTGAGGCTATATACAGTAGTGAGGCTATATACAGTAGTGAGGCTATATACAGTAGTGAGGCTATATACAGTAGCGAGGCTATATACAGTAGAGAGGCTCTATACAGTAGAGAGGCTATATACAGTAGAGAGGCTATATACAGTAGAGGCTATATACAGTGGAGAGGCTATATACAGTAGTGATGCTATATACAGTAGTGAGGATATATAAAGTAGAGAGGATATATACAGTAGTGAGGCTATATACAGTAGAAAGGCTATATACAGTAGTGAGGCTATATACAGTAGCGAGGCTATATACAGTAGCGAGGCTATATACAGTAGTGAGGCTATATACAGTAGTGAGGCTATATACAGTAGAGAGGCTATATACAGTAGTGAGGCTATATACAGTAGTGAGGCTATATACAGTAGCAAGGCTATATACAGTAGTGAGGCTATATACAGTAGTGAGGCTATATACAGTAGCGAGGCTATATACAGTAGCGAGGCTATATACAGTAGTGAGGCGATATACAGTAGCGAGGCTATATACAGTAGAGAGGCTCTATACAGTAGAGAGGCTATATACAGTAGATAGGCTATATACAGTAGTGAGGCTATATACAGTAGTGAGGCTATATACAGTAGAGAGGCTATATACAGTAGTGATGCTATATACAGTAGAGAGGCTATATACAGTAGAGAGGCTATATATAGTAGAGGCTATATACAGTAGAGAGGCTATATACAGTAGAGGCTGTATACAGTAGTGAGGCTATATACAGTAGTGAGGTTATATACAGTGGAGAGGCTATATACAGTAGTGATGCTATATACAGTAGTGAGGCTATATACAGTAGTGAGGCTATATACAGTAGTGAGGCTATATACAGTAGAGAGGCTATATACAGTAGAGAGGCTATATACAGTAGAGGCTATATACAGTAGTGAGGCTATATACAGTAGTGAGGCTATATACAGTAGAGGGGCTATATACAGTAGTGATGCTATATACAGTAGAGAGGCTTTATACAGTAGAGAGGCTATATACAGTAGAGAGGCTTTATACAGTAGAGAGGCTATATACAGTAGAGGCTATATACAGTAGTGAGGCTATATACAGTAGTGAGGCTATATACAGTGGAGAGGCTATATACAGTAGTGATGCTATATACAGTAGTGAGGCTATATACAGTAGAGAGGATATATACAGTAGTGAGGCTATATACAGTAGAGAGGCTATATACAGTAGTGAGGCTATATACAGTAGTGAGGCTATATACAGTAGTGAGGCTATATACAGTAGCGATGCTATGTACAGTAGTGAGGCTATATACAGTAGCGAGGCTATATACAGTAGCGAGGCTATATACAGTAGCGAGGCTATATACAGTAATGAGGCTATATACAGTAGTGAGGCTATATACAGTAGTGAGGCTATATACAGTAGAGAGGCTATATACAGTAGTGAGGCTATATACAGTAGTGAGGCTATACACAGTAGTGAGGCTATATACAGTAGTGAGGCGATATACAGTAGCGAGGCTATATACAGTAGTGAGGCTATATACAGTAGCGAGGCTATATACAGTAGAGAGGCTATATACAGTAGAGAGGCTATATACAGTAGCGAGGCTATATACAGTAGAGAGGCTATATACAGTAGAGAGGCTATATATAGTAGCGAGGCTATATACAGTAGCGAGGCTACATACAGACACCGGTTAGTCAGGCTGATTGAGGTAGTATGTACATGTAGATATGGTTAAAGTGCCTATGCATATATGATGATTAGAGAGTAGCAGTAGTGGATACATTGGGTGGTGGGTGGCGGGACACAATGCAGATAGCCCGGTTAGCCAATGTGCGGGAGCACTGGTTGGTCAGACCATTTGAGGTAGTATGTACATGTAGATATGGTTAAAGTGACTATGCATATATGATGATTAGAGAGTAGCAGTAGTGTAAAGAGGGGTTGGTGGATGGTGGGTGGCGGGTGGCGGGACACAATGCAGATAGCCCAGTTAGCCAATGTGCGGGAGCACTGGTTGGTCAGCCCAATTGAGGTAGTATGTACATATGTACATGAATGTATAGTTAAAGTGACTGTGCATAAATGATAAACAGAAAGTAGAAGCAGCGTAAAAGAGGGGTTGCTGGCGGCACACAATGCAAATAGTAGGGTAGCCATTTGATTAACTGTTCAGGAGTCTTATGGCTTGGGGGTAAAGGCTGTTGAGAAGCCTTTTTATGGTGTTGAACGCTGAGCTGTAGTCAATGAGTAGCATTCTCACATAAGTGTTCCTTTTGTCCAAGTGGGAAAGGGCAGTGTGGAGTGCAATAGAGATTGCATCACCTGTGGATCTGTTTGGGCGGTATGCAAATTGGAGTGGGTCTAGGGTTTCTGGGATAATGGTGTTGATGTGATCCCTTACCAGCCTTTCAAAGCACTTCATGGCTACGGACGTGAGTGCTACGGGTCTGTAGTCATTTAGGCAGGTTGCCTTTGTGTTCTTGGGCACAGGGACTATTGTTGTCTGCTTGAAACATGTTGGTATTATAGACTCAATCAGGGACATGTTGAAAATGTCAGTGAAAACACCTGCCAGTTGGTCAGCACATGCCCGGAGCACATGTCCTGGTAATCCGTCTGGCCCCGCAGCCTTGTGTATGGTGACCTGTTTAAAGGTCTTACTCACGTTGGATACGGAGAGCGTGATCACAAAGTCATCCGGAACAGCTGATGCTCTCATGCATGCCTCAGTGTTGCTTGCCTCGAAGCGAGCATAGAAGTGATTTAGCTAATCTGGTTGGCTCGTGCCAGTGGGCAGGTCGCAGCTGTGCTTCCCTTTGTAGTCTGTAATAGTTTTCAAGCCCTGCCACATAAGATGAGCATCAGAGCCGGTGTAGTATGATTCAATCTTTCAATCATTGCCCCATGTTCCCACAGTGCTTTAGTAAGGAGCTCGATGTCTCCTCCATTTTGTAGGCTGCGAAGGTGTCATACACACTGTGGTGAGCTCAGAGAGAGCGAGAGAGAGAGGGGGGGGGAGAGGGAGAGGGAGAGAGAGAAAGAGAGAGAGAGAAATAAATAAAGAGACACAGAGAGAGAGAGAGAGAGAGAGAGAGAGGGGGAGGGGGAGAGGGAGAGAGAGAAAGAAAGAAAGAATGAATGAAAGAGCATGAGAGAGAGAGAGAGAGAGAGAGAGAGAGAGAGAGAGAGAGAGAGCAGGGAGGCTGTTGGGTAACAGCACCACAGAGACGGCTGCAGGCTAAAACAAAACAGCACAGTGCACTCCTCCTCTTCCTTCTCTCCTTGCCTTCCCTCTGCCAGCGTGAAGCTGTTCACGTGTCAAACAGCATCATGTTGTTAAGTACAGCAGAGAGCACAATAGCACAACATAACTAGCACGTATCTAGTGTAAATATAGTACACTACAGTATTATGGACTATGTACTGTAGCGTTGCACTGCATTATACGTTATGGCACAGTTCAGGCCAACACACTAGGACTGGTACATGACATGGCATTGCAGAGTAGTACAATGCAGCCAGACAGTCTCTCTAGGAGGGGCAGATGGTGCTCATGGTCTATGCTATAGTGGTGGTGGGGTTCCCAGCCCCAGCCCCTGACCCAGGCCCTGCCCCAGGCCGTGGACGAGCCCCTGCCCCAGCCCCAGGCCCTCCTCTGTGACCCAGGCAGGAAGCTGGCTGGGGCTTTTCCTGGTCTGACCTATAGGGCTGGGGTTGATCTGGGGGTCTGGGGCTGATGGAATAGCAGCTGTGTGGGAGGACTGGGTCAGTGAGGTAACAGGCTAACACTTAGCTAATACACTTGTATCTGAGGAGGGCTGGTAGAAGCTCTGGCTATGGAAGATAGGTAGGTGTGTTACAGAACACCTCATCTATACTCCTCTAGAGCGAGGTAAACTGACCTTTGACCGGGGTTTGAAGGGCACCCAGGTTGGCATAAACATCTGGTATTTGGCACAGGCTCCCCTTGCCCACCTGTTTCATGATGTTGGAAATGTTGAGTACACAAGGGGAAATGTTTGAGCCTCCGGGCGACCAGAGGTGTCCAGTCACAGGGCATATTCCTGTCCCTGCACTGCAGCTGCTGCAGATCAACCATTTTGGCTCCAGACCAGGGACAGGAGGTTGAATACTAAAAAAACACTGCTCAACGCCATCCCATAACTGAGGAAACATGGTTTACCTCAGACAACCAACACAGGCAATATGAGTGTTTGTTCCGCTTGTTGTTGTGCTTTTTGAGGCTGCTGTAAAACGTGTCAACACCCATTGCAGAATTGATTTATTACACGGCTTGGTTGAGACGTGAGGGGATAGATGAGTACACACACACACACTCACACACACACACACACACACACTCACACACACACACTCTCACAGACACAAACTTTCAGACACATGCACAAAGGCTCTTTCGATTAAATTGTTTATAGATATTTCTCTCCGATTAAGCAAGAGCCAGTCACGCGTCGGAGCATGAACCGATAAGACAGGCAATTTCTCCAAGGTTCAATAAACGCCAGCACACAATCTTCTCTTTCAAAACTCTTAATTGATCTCCTGAGACCCCACTGTTTACACATCCATGAATATGGAAACATTTGTCAACCTCAGCACATGAAAACGGAGTGCAACAACAACAAGTTTGACCATGGTTCCAAAGGTACAGTTTAACGTGCAATACTCATTTCCCAATACAGACTGCTGAAATCATCTTAAAGTGGGTGGTTCTGGAAGGCTAAACAACCTAACGACTAGCCAATTAAATCCTTGCTTTTCCTAAGGTGTCCATTTTCTCTCACTAGCATCCACACTCGGTTACTAAGCAACACTGCTGTTCATGATAGGCTAGCTCAGCGTTTCCCAAACTCGGCTCTCAGGACCTCAAGGGGTGCATGTTTTGGGTTTTGCCCTAGTACTACACAGCTGATTTAAATAATTAAAGCTTGATGATTGGTTGATTATATAAATCAGCCGTGTAATACTAGGGCAAAAAAACTAAACATGCCACCCTTGAGGTACCTAGGACCGAGTTTGGGAAACGCTGAGCTAGCCAAACCAGCGAACAACCAAAACAACCCAAGTATGACCTAAACAAGGTCGGGTGTTTTGTCTAGATGTTGTCTGGGTGTTGTCTGGATGTTGTGTATTCAGTGGTCTCTGATTTCCTGCCTGCACTGGAAATGGAGGCGGTGGGGTGAGAGTCAGCGCTGGGTCTCTCACAGTGTGTGTGATGCATTATTTACACTGTTACAGCCTGTCTCACATAGGGCTGAAGCAGTGTCAGGACAAGCACTGGCCTGATTGTGGATAATAGAAGTCTTTTGTAGGAGCACTATAGGCTCATTTAGCCTACCACAGCAATTTAACTAGTCCGTTTTCACCACACCTCACTAGTGTTATTGCTGTGCTTAGAGTCACGGTCATCATCATCATCATCATCATAGCCAATCTCTCTTCCTCAGGGGAAGTCACACGCACATGCACAAACACACACTCACACGCACAAACTCGTAGAAACACACACACACTGGACAAATACAGACATAGATGTATGAAGGTCAGGTGTAGGTGGAACCGTGGCTGAGTTGGATGGATGATGTTCCTCAGTAGATTAGAGAGAGATCTCATTCAGACAGGGGATAGTCATCAGAACCAGTTCTACTCCTAGATTAGAGACATCTCATTCAGACAGGAGATAGTCATCAGAACCAGCTCTACTCCTAGATTAGAGAGAGATCTCATTCAGACAGGGGATAGTCATCAGAACCAGTTCTACTCCTAGATTAGAGACATCTCATTCAGACAGGAGATAGTCATCAGAACCAGTTCTACTCCTAGATTAGAGAGATCTCATTCAGACAGGGGATAGTCATCAGAACCAGTTCTACTCCTAGATTAGAGAGATCTCTTTCAGACAGGGGATAGCCATCAGAACCAGCTCTACTCCTAGATTAGAGATATCTCATTCAGACAGGAGATAGTCATCAGAACCAGTTCTACTCCTAGATTAGAGACATCTCATTCAGACAGGGGATAGTCATCAGAACCAGTTCTACTCCTAGATTAGAGACATCTCATTCAGACAGGATATAGTAATCAGAACCAGCTCTACTCCTAGATTAGAGACATCTCATTCAGACAGGATATAGTAATCAGAACCAGTTCTACTCCTAGATTAGAGACATCTCTTTCAGACAGGAGATAGTAATCAGAAACAGCTCTACTCCTAGATTAGAGACATCTCATTCAGAAAGGAGATAGTAATCAGAACCAGCTCTACTCCTAGATTAGAGACATCTCATTCAGACAGGAGATATCCATCAGAATCAGCTCTACTCCTAGATTAGAGAGAGATCTCATTCAGACAGGAGATAGTCATCAGAACCAGCTCTACTCCCAGTGACTACAGACAGAAATGAGCTTTCTAGCTAAATCTGGTGCAATGGCATGTTGTATATGGTCCCTGACAGACAGACAAACAAACAAATAAACAATAGATGACAGAAAGATGTCACACTGACCCACTGAGACTCTTCTCTCACATTAACACACAATGGGAACAGAGTTACTATCTCTCCAATACTCTCAGTGGACCTCTGAGGGAGTGAGAGACATATTGAAAAGTATTGGAACGTGTGTATATTTGCTTGTGTGAGTACCAAGCTCTGATGGCCCTAAGAGCACATGTCAATTATTGAGTGTATGAGTCGAGTGTGTACAGTACTGAATGTACAAAACATTAAGAACACCTTCTTAAAAGGACTCCACAAGGTGCCAAAAGCGTTCCACAGGGATGCTGTCCCATGTTGACTCCAATGCTTCCCACAGTTGTGTCAAGCTGGATGTCCTTTGGGTGGTGAATCATTCTTGATACACAGGGGAAACTGTTGAGCGTCAAGAACCCAGCAGTGTTCCAGTTCTTGACACAAAACGGTGCGCCTGGCACCTACTACCATACCCCGTTCAAAGGCACTTTTTTTTTAAATCTTGAAATCTTTTGTCTTGTCCGTTCACCCTCTGAATGGAACACATACACAACCCATGTCTCAACTGTCTCCAGGCTGAAAATCCTTCCTTAACCTGTCGTCTCCCCTTCATCTACACTGATTGAAGTGGATTTACCTGGATTCACCTGGTCAGTCTGTTATTCAATGAGCAGGTGTTCATAATGTTTGTACACACAGTGTGTGTATATGTGTGTGTGTGTGTGTGTGTGTGTGTGTGTGTGTGTGTGTGTGTGTGTGTGTGTGTGTGTGTGTGTGTGTGTGTGTGTGTGTGTGTGTGTGTGTGTGTTTATGTGTGTGCGTGTGCTCGCGCGTGAGCGCGTGTGTGTGTCGGCCTATGCATCAGTGTATGTATCAGTGTGTGTACTGTATGTGTGCGGTGCCTCAGCCCTTATTGCAGGCCAGGCAGTGTGCCTCGGCTCAGCGTTGGGCAGTAAACCAAATTCATTTCTCCGCACCAGGCTCATGATGTGTGACCGCCAGAGGCCTCGGGGGCCACAAATCACCCAGCCCACAGAGCAGCCAGCCTCAGCCCTGCCACGGGGCCGCAGCATGCACTAGGACCAGGGGCCAGCCCATTCATCACACAACTCCCTCTCACATCTTTATTTCATTCTCTTCCTTTCATTTTGTTTCTCTCTCTCTCCTACCCCGGCTCATGCACTTCAGCCTCCCGGCTATCTCAGTCTACAGTACTGTTTCTCTCTCTCTCCTACCCCGGCTCATGCACTTCAGCCTCCCGGCTATCTCAGTCTACAGTACTGTAACCTCTATCTCAGTCTACAGTACTGTTTCTCTCTCTCTCCTACCCCGGCTCATGCACTTCAGCCTCCCGGCTATCTCAGTCTACAGTACTGTTTCTCTCTCTCTCCTACCCCGGCTCATGCACTTCAGCCTCCCGGCTCTCTCAGTCTACAGTACTGTTTCTCTCTCTCTCCTACCCCGGCTCATGCACTTCAGCCTCCCGGCTATCTCAGTCTACAGTACTGTAACCTCTATCTCAGTCTACAGTACTGTAACCTCTATCTCAGTCTACAGTACTGTAACCTCTATCTCAGTCTACAGTACTGTAACCTCTATCTCAGTCTACAGTACTGTAACCTCTATCTCAGTCTACAGTACTGTTTCTCTCTCTCTCCTACCCCGGCTCATGCACTTCAGCCTCCCGGCTATCTCAGTCTACAGTACTGTAACCTCTATCTCAGTCTACAGTACTGTAACCTCTATCTCAGTCTACAGTACTGTAACCTCTATCTCAGTCTACAGTACTGTAACCTCTATCTCAGTCTACAGTACTGTAGCCTCTATCTCAGTCTACAGTACTGTAACCTCTATCTCAGTCTACAGTACTGTATCTCTATCTCAGTCTACAGTACTGTAACCTCATCTATCTCAGTCTACAGTACTGTAACCTCTATCTCAGTCTACAGTACTGTAACCTCATCTATCTCAGTCTACAGTACTGTAACCTCTATCTCAGTCTACAGTACTGTAACCTCTATCTCAGTCTACAGTACTGTAACCTCTATCTCAGTCTACAGTACTGTAACCTCTATCTCAGTCTACAGTACTGTAAACTCATCTATCTCAGTCTACAGTACTGTAACCTCTATCTCAGTCTACAGTACTGTAACCTCATCTATCTCAGTCTACAGTACTGTAACCTCATCTATCTCAGTCTACAGTACTGTAACCTCTATCTCAGTCTACAGTACTGTAACCTCTATCTAAGTTTACAGTACTGTAACCTCCTCTATCTCAGTCTACAGTACTGTAACCTCTATCTCAGTCTACAGTACTGTAACCTCTATCTCAGTCTACAGTACTGTAACCTCTATCTCAGTCTACAGTACTGTAACCTCTATCTCAGTCTACAGTACTGTAATCTCCTCTATCTCAGTCTACAGTACTGTAACCTCCTCTATATCAGTCTACAGTACTGTAACCTCTATCTCAGTCTACAGTACTGTAACCTATATCTCAGTCTACAGTACTGTAACCTCCTCTATCTCAGTCTACAGTACTGTAACCTCCTCTATCTCAGTCTACAGTACTGTAACCTCTATCTCAGTCTACAGTACTGTAACCTCTATCTCAGTCTACAGTACTGTAACCTCTATCTTAGTCTACAGTACTGTAACCTACTCTATCTCAGTCTACAGTACTGTAACCTCCACTATCTCAGTCTACAGTACTGTAACCTCCTCTATCTCAGTCTACAGTACTGTAACCTCTATCTCAGTCTACAGTACTGTAACCTCTATCTCAGTCTACAGTACTGTAACCTCTATCTCAGTCTACAGTACTGTAACCTCTATCTCAGTCTACAGTACTGTAACCTCTATCTCAGTCTACAGTACTGTAACCTCTATCTCAGTCTACAGTACTGTAACCTCTATCTCAGTCTACAGTACTGTAACCTCCACTATCTCAGTCTACAGTACTGTAACCTCCACTATCTCAGTCTACAGTACTGTAACCTCCTCTATTTAACACACATAATACAATGACCTTACCCACAGTGCTTGTTGTCTTTGTTACTTTCTAACACCACTGAGCCAGTCACACACACTGAAATAGAAGCACCTTAATGCTGGAGGAACACAACAGCTGAGTCTTCCATGATGTAAGACAGACTGGAAACACAGTGAATGGAACAGCTTCCCTTGTTGTTTCTAGTCTCCACTGGTGAGAAGGAGAGGCTGGTCAAACTTTCCAGCACAGAGAGAGACAGGCAAGGATGTTTACCTCCTCTTGTCCGCAGGAGAGATGGGCTGAGGGGAGGGGAGAGATGGGGCTGAGGGGAGGGGGAGAGAGGGGGAGGAGGAGAGGGGGAGAGATGGTCTGAGGGAAGGGGAGAGATGGGGCTGAGGGGAGGGGAGAGAGGGGAGGAGGAGAGTGGGAGAGAGGGGAGGAGGGGGAGGGGGGAGAGAGGGGAGGAGGAGAGGAGAGCGGGAGAGATGGGCTGGAGGGGGAGGGGAGAGAGGGGAGGAGGAGAGTGGGAGAGAGGGGGGAGGAGAGGAGAGCGGGAGAGATGGGCTGAGGGGAGGGGAGAGAGGGGAGGAGGAGAGTGGGAGGGAGAGAGGGAGAGGAGAGAGGAGAGCGGGAGAGATGGGCTGAGGGGAGGGGGAGAGAGGGGAGGAGGAGAGTGGGAGAGAGGGGAGGAGGAGAGGAGAGCGGGAGAGATGGGCTGAGGGGAGGGGGAGAGAGGGGGAGGAGGAGAGGGAGAGAGGGAGAGATGGGCTGAGGGGAGGGGGAGAGAGGGGAGGAGGAGAGGGGGGGGAGAGAGGGGAGGAGGGAGGAGGGAGAGGGAGAGATGGGCTGAGGGAGGGGAGAGGAGAGAGGGGAGGAGGAGAGGGAGAGTGGGAGAGAGGGGGGGAGGAGGAGAGGAGAGCGGGAGAGATGGGCTGAGGGAGGGGAGAGAGGGAGGAGGAGAGGGGGAGAGAGGGGGAGGAGGAGAGGAGAGCGGGAGAGATGGGTGAGGGGAGGGGGAGAGAGAGGGAGGAGGAGAGTGGGAGAGAGGGGAGGAGGAGAGTGGGAGGAGGGGAGGATTAGAGGAGAGCGGGTGAGATGGGAGGATGAGAGGAGAGAAGAGGGGAGGGGAGGAAACACGCCCTTCTGATGTTTATGTGAGTCATAATGCTCAGCGGCCCTCTGGGGGGTCTCCGGAACGTAACCACGGTGACACTGGAGCAGCAGCAAGGGGGCAGTGGTGTAGGTGCTCCCCAGTCTCTCTCTCTGTGTCTCTGTCACAATACTTCCCTCAAATCCTCTCTCTCTCTCACACACACACACACACCCACACACACACACACACACACACACACACACACATACATACATCATGGGAAAGTGTGTGTTATTGCAGTCACAGCGCTAGATTACACAGGATCAGACAAGCCTGTGGATCTCTATCATATACCATGGGATAACACATTCACACACGAGCACACAACACACACACACACATCAACATCACTTTACTAAGTGGAACAAAAGTCCCTGCAGAACACGGGGGAATCTCCAGTGTGTGTGTCAAGCATAATCACCAACATGGGGCAGGTAACCTAGTGCATAGAGTTGATTTATTTTACCTTTATTTAACTAGGCAAGTCAGTTAAGAACAAATTCTTATTTATAATGACGGCCCAGCGTCGTCCAGCAAACCCGTACAGCGCTGGGCCAATTGTGCGCCACCCTATGGGACTCCCAATCACGCCCGGAAGTAATGCAGCCTGGATTCAAACCAGGTACTGCAGTGTTGCCTCTTGCACTGAGATGCAGTGTCTTAGACCACTGGTCCACTCGGGACAGTTGCGACAGTAACCAAAAGGTCACTGGTTTGAATAACCGAGCCATCAAAGTGAAAAATCTGCCGATGTGTCCCTTGAGCAAGGCACTTACCCTAATTTGCTCCAGGGGCGCTGGACTACTATGGCTGACCCTGTAAAACAACACATTTCACTGCACCTTTCTGGTGTATGTGACAATAAACATGTTCATAATGTTTGGTATATCTCGGTGTATATACAGTGAGTTGCACCGCATTTTGCCCTCAGAACAGCCTCATTCGTCGGGGCAAACGAAAGTGTGCTCAGGGATGCTGGCCCATGTTGACTCCAATGCTTCCCACAGTTGTGTCAAGTTGGCTGGATGTCCTTTGGGTGGTGGACCATTCTTGATCACCA